>NC_142495.1:2500-302500 GCF_965113065.1 Corylus avellana
AAAAAAAGACATTCGAATTTTCAGCCGTTCCGGGTCATGAAAATACGAAAGTTCATTTGGGGTTTTAACGGGGTTTCATTTGGGGTTTCATTTGAGGTTTCATCGAGGTTTCATTTGAGATTTCAACGGGTTTTTCAGGTTTCAACGTTGATATTTGGGTCATGAAAATGTAAAAATGTAAAAATGCAAAAATTTATTTATCCTTACGGTAGCATGCATTCTTTTCGAAGGGTGGAAAACTAGAAAAAATTTGATTGTTTGATTTTCGGCCAAACCAACCTATGTGAAATAAATATCGGACTTTGTAAGCTAGACCAAAAAAAAAAATCGAACTTTTAGTCGTTCTAGGTCAGAAAAATGCGAAAGTTTATTCCTCCTTATGATACCGTGCGCTCTTTTCACAGGGAGGAAAGCAAGAAAAAAATCGAATGTCTAATTTTTGGCCGAACCAACCTGAATGAGATAAATATCAGATTTTCTGAGTTAGACCAAAAATAAATAAATACATGTGAATTTTCAGCCGTTCTGGATCACGAATACACGAAAGTTCATTTGGGATTTCAATAGGTTTTCATTTGGGATTTCAATGGATTTCATTTGGGGTTTCAATGAGGTTTCACTTGATATTTCAACGGGGTTTTGTGGTTTCAATTGTGATATTAAGGGTTTCAACGTTGATATTTAGTTCATGGAAATGCAAAAATGGAAAAGTTCATTTATGCTTACAGTAGCATGCATTCTTTTCGAATTGAGGAAAACAAGAAAAAATTCGAATGTCTAATTTTCGGCTGAACTAACCTATATGAAATAAACATTGGGCTTTATAAGCTAGACAAAAAATAAATAAATTAAAAAAAAAAAATCAAACTTCTATTCATTCTGTGTCAAAAAAATGTGAAAGTTTATTCATGTTTATGGTAGCATACGTTCTTTTCAGAGGGAGGAAAATATGAAAAAATTCGAATGTCTGATCTTCATCTGGACCGACCTGAATGACATAAATATCAGACTTTCGAAGCTAGACGAAAAAAAGACATGCGAATTTTCAGCCGTTCCTTGTCATGAAAATATGAAAGGTCAATCATGCTTACAGTAGCATGCGTTCTTTTCGAAGGGAGGAAAAAATGAAAAAAGTCGAATGTCTGAATTTCTGCCGAACCAACTTGTATGAAATAAATATCGGAATTTTTGAGGAAGTAAAAAAAAAAAATCGACGTTTCAGTCCTTCTGGGTCAGAAAAATGCAAAACTTTATTCATGCTTATGGTACAATGCGTTCTTTGCACAGGGAGTAAAAAAACAAAAAAATTTGAATGACTGATTTTTGCTATAAAAAACCGGAATAAGATAAATATGGGACTTTCTAAGTGAGACATAAAAATAAATTCGAATTTTTAGTTGTTTTGTGTCATGAAAATGCGAAAGTTCATTCATGCTTACGGTAGCATATGTTCTATTCGAAGGGAGGAAAACAACAAAAAAATTCAAATGTCTTATTTTCAACCGAACCAACCTGAATGAGATAAATATCGGATTTTCTGAGCTAGACAAAAAACAAAAGACATTCGAATTTTTAGTCGTTCTGGGTCACGAAAATATGAAAGTTCATTTGGGGTTTCAACGGGATTTCAATGGGTTTCAACAGGGTTTCAATGGGTTTCATATGAGATTTCAACGGGGTTTTGAGGTTTCAATGGTGATATTTGGGGTTTCAACGTTGATATTTGGGTCACGAAAATGCAAAAATGCAAAAGGTCATTTATGTTTACGGTAGCATGCGTTTTTTCGAAGGGAGGAAAACAAGAAAAAATTCGAATGTCTAATTTTCGGCCAAACCAACCTATATGAAGTAAATATTGGACTATATAAGCTGGAGAAAAAAAAAACAAAAAAAGTCGAACTTTCATTTGTTCTGGGTGAGAAAAATGCGAAAGTTTATGCATGCTTATGGTCGCATGCGTTCTCTTCAGATGGAGGAAGACATGAAAAAATTTGAATGTCTAATTTTCGCCCAAACCAACCTGAATGAAATAAATATCAGACTTTCTGAGCTAGACAAAGAAAAAGACATGCCTATTTTCTTGCAATTCTAGGTCAAAAAAATACGAAAGTTCAGTTGGGGTTTCAACATTCTTTCATTTGGAGTTTCAATGGATTTCATTTGAGGTTTCAACAAGGTTTCACTTTAGATTTCAACGGTGTTTTGAGGTTTCAGTGGTGATATTTGGGGTTTCAACGTCTTGATATTTAGGTACGGAAATGCAAAAATGCAAAAGTTCATTTATTCTTACGGTAGTATGCATTCTTTTCGAAGGGAGGAAAACAAGAAAAAATTCGAATGTCTGATTTTCAGCCGAACCAACCTATACGAAATAAATATCGGACTTTTTGACCTAGTAAAAAAAAATTGAAATTTTAATCATTCTGGGTCAGAAAAATGCGAAACTTTATTCATGCTTATGGTCGCATGCATTCTTTTCACAAAGAGGAAAGTAAGAAAAAAATTTAAATGTCTGATTTTCGGCCGAACTAACCTGTATAAGATAAATATTGCACTTTCTGAGCTAGACAAAAAAACAAAAAGACATTCGAATTTTCAGCCGTTCTGGGTCATGAAAAGACAAAAGTTTATTTGGGGTTTCAACGGGGTTTCATTTGGGGTTTGGATCGGTTTCATTTGGTGTTTCATCGACGTTTCATTTGAAAATTTTCAACAGGGTTTTAAGGTTTCAACGGTGATATTTGGGGTTTAAACGTTGATATTTGGGTTATGAAAATGCAAAAGTTCATTTATACTTATGGTAGCATGCGTTCTTTTCGAAGGGAGGAAAACAAGAAAAAACTTCGAATGTCTGATTTTCGGCCGAACCAACCTATGTGAAATAAATATCGCACTTTGTAAGCTAGACAAAAAAAAAAAAAAAAAAAAAATCAAACTTTCTATCATTCTGGGTTAGAAAAATGCGAAAGTTTATTCATGCTTATGATAGCGTGCGTTCTTTTAATAGGGAGAAAAACAAGAAAAAAATCGAATGTCTGATTTTTAGCTGAACCAACCTGAATGATATAAATATCAGACTTTCTGAGCTATACAAAAAAAGAAAAGACATGCGAATTTTCAGCCGTTCCAAGTTATGAAAATATGAAAGTTCATTCATGCTTACGGTAACATACGTTCTTTTCGAGGGGAGGAGAACAAGAAAAAATTCGAATGTCTGATTTTCGGCAGAACCAACCTATGTGAAATAAATGTCGGACTTTGTAAGCTAGTCAAAAAAATCGAACTTTTTGTTGTTCTGTGTCAAAAAAATGCGAAAGTTTATTTATGCTTATGGTTGCATGCGTTATTTTCACAGGAGGAAAACACGAAAAAAAAAAATCGAATGTCTCATTTTTCTCCGAACTAACCTGAATGAGGTAAATATCAGACTTTCTGAGCTAAAAAAAAAAAACACATGCAAATTTTTAGGCATTTCAGGTCACGAAAACACAAAAGTTCATTTGTGGTTTCAACGGGTTTTCATTTGGGGTTTCAACAAGGTTTCACTTGAGATTTCAACTGGGTTTTGTGGTTTCAACTTTGATATTTGGGTTATGAAAATGCAAAAATGCAAAAGTTCATTTATGCTTACGGTAGCATGCGTTCTTTTCGAATGTAGGAAAACAAGAAAAAATCCGAATGTCTAATTTTTGGCCAAACCAACCTATATGAAATAAATATCGGACTTTATAAGCTAGACAAAAAAAATAAAAATTCGAACTTTTATTCGTTCTGGGTTAGAAAAATGGGAAAGTTTATTCATGCTTGTGGTAGCATGCATTCTTTTCAGAGGGAGGAAAATATGAAAAAATTCGAATGTCAGACTTTCGCTCGAACCAATCTGAATGAGATAAATATCGGACTTTCTAAGCTAGACAAAAAATGGACGTGCGAATTTTCTACTGTTCCGGGTCATGAAAATACGAAAGTTCATTCATGCTTATCGTAGCATGCGTTCTTTTCGAAGGGAGAAAAACATGAAAAAATTTGAATGTCTAATTTTCGCCAAACCAACCTGAATGAGATAAATATCGGACTTTCTAAAATAGACAAGAACAAGACATGCAAATTTTCAGCCTTTCCGGGTCACGAAAATACAAAAGTTCATTTGGGGTTTGAATGGGGTTTCATTTGGGGTTTCAATGGGTTTTATTTGGGATTTCAACGAGATTTCATTTGAGATTTCAATGGGGTTTTAAGGCTTCGGCGGTTTTATTTAGGGTCTTAACATCAATATTTGGGTCACGAAATTGTAAAAATGCAAAAGTTCATTTATGCTTACGGTAGCTTATGTTCTTTTCGAAGGGAAGAAAACAAGAAAAAACTCAAATGTCTGATTTTCGGCTGAACCAACCTATATGAAATAAATATCAGACTTTGTAAGCTAAAAAAAAAAAATCAAACTTTCAGTTGTTCTATGTTAGAAAAATGCGAAAATTTATTCATGCTTATGGCAGCATGTGTTCTTTTAAGAGGGAGGAAAACAATAAAAAATTTGAATTAATGATTTTCGATCGAAAAAACCTGAATATGATAAATATCAAACTTTCTAAGCTAGACTTAAAAAGAAATTCGAATTTTTAGTCATTCTGCATCACGAAAATGCAGAAGTTCAATCATGCTTACGTAGCATGCCTTGGCATGCCTTGTTGTGTGCCATGGCATGCCAAAACGAGTCGACACCATGCAAACCTTTTTTTTTTTGGTCGTGCCAATTGTCCAAAGTGTATTTATAACTTCAATATAAGACATTTGGAAGTGTCCCAAGCTTCAAATCATAGGTTTGCTTCGTTGCCTCGGTGAGTGCCATGGCACGCCAAAATGAGTCGACACCATGCAAACTTTTTTTTGCTCGTGCCAATTGCCCAAAGTGTGTTTATAACTTCATTATAAGAAATTTGGAAGGTGTCCCAAGCTTCAAATCACAAGTTTGCTTCGGTGCCTCAATGGGTGCCATTGCATGCATGCCTTGGTGTGTGCCATGGCATGCCAAAACAAGTCGACACCGTGCAAACATTGTTTTTGCCCGAGCCAATTGCCCAAAGTGTGTTTATAACATCATTATAAGACATTTGGAAGGTGTCCCAAGTTTCAAAGCACAGGTTTGCTTCGGTGCCTCGGTTGGTGCCATGGTATGCATGTCAAAATGAGTCGACATCGTGCAAATGTTTTTTTGTGCCCGTGCCATTTGCCCAAAGTGTGTTTATAACATCATTATAAGACATTTGGAAGATGTCCAAAGCTTCAAATCACAGGTCTGCTTCGGTGCCTTGGTGGGTGCCAGAGCATGCCTTGGTATGTGCCATGCAATGCCAAAAGGAGTCGACACCGTACAAACTTTTTTTTTTTTGCCCATGCCAATTGCCTAAAGTGTGTTTATAACTTCATTATAAGACATTTGGAAGGTTTCAAAAGCTTCAAATCACAAGTCGACACCATGCAACCTTTTTTTTTGCCCATGAAAATTGCCCAAATTGTGTTTATAACTTCATTATAAGACATTTGAAAGGTGTCCCAAACTTCAAATCATAGATTTGCTTCAATGCCTCGGTGGGTGCCATGGCATGCCTTGGTGTGTGTCATGGCATGCCAAAACGAGTCAACACTGTGCAAACTTTTTTTTTTGGCCCATGCCAATTGCCCAAAGTGTATTTATAACTTCATTATGAGACATTTGGAAGGTGTCTCAAGTTTCAAATCATAGGTTTGCTGTGGTGTCTCAGTGGATGCCTTTGTGTGTGCCATGGCATACCGCAACGAGTCGACATCGTGCAAACTTTTTTTTGGCCTGTGCCGATTGCCCAAGGTGTGTTTATAACTTCATTATAAGACATTTGGAAGGTGTCCCCAGCTTCAAAACACAGGTTTGCTTCGGTGCCTCGAAAGATGCCATGATATGCCTTGATGTGTGCCATGGCATGCCAAAACGAATCGACACCGTGCAATTTTTTTTTTTTTTTTTGCCCATGCCAATTGCTCAAAGTGTGTTTATAACTTCATTATAAGACATTTTGAAGGTGTCTCAAGCTTAAAATCACAGGTTTGCTTCGGTGCCTCGGTGGGTGCCATTGCATGCCTTGGTGCCCTAAACACGAAAACTCTCCAAAAACCCCGAATGTCTAATTTTCATTCGGGGTTTCATTTTGGGGTTTCATTTAGGGTTTCATTCGTGGTTTCATTTTGGGTTTCATTGAGTTTTTCATTCGGGGTTTCATTTGGGGTTTCAATAGTGGTTTCATTTGTGGTTTCATTTGGGGTTTCATTTAGGGTTTCATTTATGGTTTCATTTGGGGTTTCTTTTGGGGTTTGATTTGTGGACTCTGAGACCGGTTTCTAAAACTAGTTTCCAAAAGTGGTTTCTAAATACGCTCAAAACCGGATTATTCGGGGTTAACCGGTTTTGAGCGGTTCTAGAATCCGGTTTTTAGTGCTTGTAGAATCTTGTTTTGAGCAGTTTTAGGGTGACCACATCCCTAAACCCTAAAATTTTTTTGCCGAAACAACCTTAATAAGATAAATATTAGACTTTCTGTGTTAGACAAAAAAAGAAATTTGAATTTTTAGTCGATTTAGGTCACGAAAATGTAAAGTTCATTCATGCTTATGGTAGCACGCGTTCTTCTCGAAGGGAGGAAAATAAAAAATAATAATAATAAAATCCGAATGTCTGATTTTCATCCAAAACAACCTTAATGAAATAAATATCAGACTTTCTAAGCTAGACAAAAAAAGAAATTCGAATTTTCAATCGCTCTGGGTCACGAAAATGCGAAAGTTCATTCTTGTTTATGGTAGCATGCTTTCTTTTCGGAGGGGGAAAAACAAGAAAAATTTGAATGTCTGATTTTCGGCTGAAACAACCTTAATGAGATTTATATCGGACTTTTTGAGCTAGACAAGAAAAGAACTTCAAATTTTCAGTCATTCTAAATCACGAAAATGCGGAAGTTCATTCATGCGTACGATAGCATACGTTCTTTTCGGAGGGAGGAAAACAAGAACAAAATTCAAATGTTTGATTTTCAGCCGAAACAATTTGAATGAGATAAATATCAAACTTTCTGAGCTAAACTAGAATTTTCAGTCGTTTCAGGTCTTGAAAATTCGAAAGTTCCTTCATGCTTATAGTAGCATGCTTTTTTTTCGGAGGTAGGAAAAGAAGGAAAAATCCTAATGTCTAATTTTCGGCCGAAACAACCTTAATGAAATAGATATTGTACTTTTTAAGTTACACAAAAAAAAGAAATTCGAATTTTCAGTCGTTATAGGTCACGAAAATGCAAAAGTTCTTTCATGTTTATGGTAGCATGCTTTCTTTTCCAAAGGAGGAAATCAAGAAAAAATCCAAATGTCTAATTTTTGGCCGAAACAACCTTAATGAGATAAATATTGTACTTTATGATCTAGACAAAAAAAAAAAAAAAAATCAAACTTTCGGTCGTTCTGGGTCTTGAAATTGCGGAAGTTCATTCGTGTGTACGATAGCATGCATTCTTTTCGAATGAAGGAAAAAAAAAAATTTGAATGTCTGATTTTCGACTGAAACTACCTGATTGAGATAAATATCAGACATTATGAGCTTGACAAAAAAAGAAAATCGAATTTTCAGTTGTTCCGGGTCACAAAAATTGGAAAGTTCCTTCATGCTTACAGTAGCATGTTTTCTTTTCAGAGGAAGGAAAATAAGAAAAAATCCGAATGTTTGATTTTTGGCCAAAACAACCTTAATGAGATTAATATTGGACTTTTTGAGATAGACAAAAAAAGAAATTCGAATTTTTAGTCATTCTAGGTCACAAAAATGCAAAAGTTCATTCATGCTTTCTTTATGGAGGGAGGAAAAAAAAAATTCCAAATGTATGAGTTTTGGCCGAAACAACCTTAATGAAAATCGATATGAACGGAGAAAGGAGTAGTTGAAAGAGTTTCTCGTGTGTTTGGACGATGGTGATGGCGATGAAGAAAAGGTGGTAGGATCATTACGAGGTAGAAAACAACGAGAGAATGATGAAAGAGAAACAATCTTGAGAGCAGAAACAAATGGAGACGCCATTGAAGGTTAATTTAATAGTACAGGTGTTTTTTAAAATCGGGCCATATCTTTTGCTTGTTGCCATAATGAAAGAATTACGGGAATATTTCCAATTTTACCTATTAAATAAGTTATGCGGAACTTAGCACTCATAAATGTTTCTTATAAACTATCTACTTTATATATGTGCTACTAGGGCTGGCAAAAACCCACCCAACCTGCCCCACCTAGGTCGGATTTTTATGGTTTTTTTGCAGATTCGGGTTGGATTTTATCCAACCTGTGCAGGCCGGGGCGGGTTGTGGGTATATAATTTTTTTCCCCACGGGTACTCGACCCACCCCACCCTGCCGCCCCGCATAAGCAAATAAAATGAAAAGCAAACACTAGTTTTCATCTCTTTCTCTAGCCTAGCCACCTCCCCCCTCAATACCTCTCTTTTCTTTTCTTTTTTCCTCTCTTCTCTCTTCCCTCATTCTCTGCTCTGTCTCGCAAAGTCTCTATCTCCGTCTTCGTGGACCAACAAAGCTCATACCACTACTTTGTGAGCTCTCTTCATGTTGACTGAAATCTTTGGGTATCGAACTCTCACTCTCGTTGCTGTCTCGCTTTCTCTCTTTAATCTTTTCCTCTTGATCTTCTAGGTTAATCTTGAGCTTTTTTGGGTATTGATTTTTGGGTTTTTTCGTATATTTATCTCTTAAATCTTCTAGGTTAATCTTGAGTTTTTTTTTTTTTTTTTTTTGTATTGATTTTTTGGTCTTTTTTCTATATTTTTCTCTTAATCTTTTGGATTAATCTTCAACTTCTTTTCGGTATTGATTTTTGATTTTTGATTTTTTTTTTCTCATAATCTTTGGGACCTGGGTTAATCTTGAGCTTTATGCATGTTCGTTCATGGAGTTCAATGACGAATCCGACTCACCTCACACAACCTACAATACCCGCCCTACAACACCCGAATCCATATGGATAGTAGTCATTTTGTTCGGGTAGCGAGTTGGATTTTTCTGAACCCACAGGGTGCAGGTCGGGTAGGGAAAATGGCAGAAATCCGTTGTTGTGCCAAATACTACGAGATCGTTCCCATAGAGATTGTTGATTTCGCTTAGAATTGATTAAAATATCAACTTTGCCACAAAATTGATATTGATATATTGAAAGAAAATAAAGATAAATAAAAGGTAAGGCTTTGATATCCACCACTAATCATACTAAAATAATATAACAATATGTCAATGCTCTAATCATATTATGAATACCTAATGTTTGCCAACCTAAGAGTATGAGTGTCTACTCCTTAAGCTATTGATCTCTCTAAGCAACAAATTCGGCATGGGTGTCTACTCTAATTATTTTCTTTCTTAAAGGATTTAGCATGAGTGTCTACTAAGTTGTTCTTTAAAAAAGCATAAATCTGTGAAAATCGACAAATACATGAGGCTTAGGGCATAGGTGTCTACTCCCGGTTCCCCATATTGATTAACCCAAAAACCCGTGGTGAGGTTCTTTTATTACTCTATTAAGTCCAGGACTCGATCATCCAAATTAACTTAAATAACTAATCTATAACACATGCATATAATGGACAATCACACACATATGAGGAATTCAATAAAACATGAATTAATCAAGTTAAACATCACAATATGATTATCACAAAGGCGTCAATATTGAAATATTAAATAAACATAATTAGGGCTTCAATCTAGCCCTACTAAAGTATTAGTTATACATAACTAAAATAAAACTAAAAAGAAAAGGGAAAGAAAGAACAAAAAATGACTCATTGAAGTAACCTCCAATTCCTCTCCCCAAGAGTTGTGTCTAAAGATGGAATATCGAATTGTGAGGCTTAGAGGTCTATTTATAAGCTTAGGAATACTCTAGAAATCCTAGAAACCCTAGTAAACTCGTAGGGTTTAGTTCTAGTGCAACTAGGACTAGAAAAACCTTAATATGGAAAGCAAAAGAAGTCTGGCCGCAGCATCTGAAATTCTTCAACGCACGGGTGCGATCGATCGCACATCTGCGATCGAGTCTCCTCTTGTGCGCACGAACGCACGCCTTGATTGCTCAGGTAGACCTCTCTGGAAATGCGCTCGATCATAGGTCCCCTGCGATCGATCGCACTGTCAAAACCTCTAGATTTTTTCAATTTTGTCCTTTAAGTTCGATATTTCCAAGAATGCTTCATTTTCTTCCAACAGCCTACAAAAACACAGAAAACACATAAAAGAAATAAAATAGCACAAACTAACAAAACTAAGGTTAGTTTTATCATTTGAGGAGATATTGACAATGTTTTGGTTGCTTGGGGGCAAAAAAATTGTCACAATTGAAAGTTTTTTTTATTTTTTTACATGTCTATATAAGAGAGGGGAGAATGATTCAAACTAATGACTTCTACTTCATTAAGCGTGTTTTCAACCGATTAAGCTATCTCTTGAAGACATCACAATTGAAAGTTGGATGGTAGTTTGACGAGAGTATTTACTTTTTTTAAATAAAATAACCATTTTCTGTACCTAAGTGCTTTGGACGGGAGTCGGGATATCCTCCCATTTTAAAATGAGACGAAACGGGTTTTCCTTTATTTCCTTTGTTTTTCCTCTTTGCCTCGTGCTCGTCTGAAAATGAACGCGCTTTTATCAAACTCAGATGGCAAATTGAAGTTCCATCGGAAGCTGCCGATCTGAATCTGATCGGACCACATTGCTGCTCTTGAGTGTTTTACGGATCCGCCAATAAAAAGCTATATCGGAATTTAAGAAAAAAAGGGAAGAAAATGCTGCGGTTGAGAGCGTTCCGGCCGACTAACGATAAAATAATTAAGATTCAGTTGCATCCGACACATCCATGGCTGGTAACGGCGGATGCATCAGATCACGTCTCTGTTTGGAATTGGGAACACCGCCAGGTAGATCGTTTTGTTAATTTTTGCATTTTGTTTTTTCTCTAATTTCTTCCCTGCCCTTTTTCTGTTTGTTCATATTTTTTTCTTTTTTCTTTTTTAACATACGAATCAAGATTACACGGTTTCATTTTAGTTTGTACTGTTTAAATTCACAGGTAATTTATGAGCTTAAAGCTGGCGGTGTTGACGAGCGTCGTTTGGTTGGTGCCAAGCTGGAGAAGCTTGCTGAGGGTGAATCAGGTATAACAATCTTTTTCTTCTTATCATGACTTTATTTGTGTCTTATGACTCTTATTGAATGGGTCTCGTATTATGGGATAATCTCCTACTGTTTTTCTTTACCCTTGAGTGAACGTTAGTTTGATCTCATTGGTAGAGAGCTGAAGTTGCTTGTTTTGAGTTGTTCAATCATTAACTTTCTAGAATTATCACGAAGCTAATACTTTGAGTGGATTTTAGTTAAGTTAGTACCATTCTTACACTTGTTGGTTTGATGGAAATTGAAAACCACCTGCAAAGGACACAGCCCAAATACACATTATACAGGAAAAACACCTAGAAAGATCAAGGAGGAAAGAGATCGCTTGGCCAGTTGAAAAATGATGTATTTGTCTGAGGGTGGTAGGGTTACACTTAAAGAGAGTACATTTTCCAATTGACTGACATGCTTCATGTCCCTCTTTCCCCTTCTTGTGGGTGTTGCAAACAGTATTGAGAAGTTTCTACGTGATTTCCTATCGGGTGAGCTAGGTAAAGAGTTCAAATATCACCTGCTAAGTTGGTCTATGGTTTGTTCTCCAATCTCCAAAGGAGGGTTGGGGGCCCGGAACTTGCTAATATTCAATCGAGCTCTCTTACGAAAGTGGCTATGGTGTTATGTGCATGATAGAGAGGCTTGGTAGAAAAATGTGGTAGACTCTAATTTTGGCAATTTGTGGGGTGAGTGGTGTTCTAATGAGCATCTTGGAACGTATGGGGTGGGTTTATGAAAGAATATTAAGAGAGATTGGGGGAAGTTTTCTAGCCATGCCAAATTTGAGGTAAGAGATGGCTCCAAGGTTCATTTCAAATGGGAATATGGCTCTTAAGGAAGCCTTTACAGATTTATTTGGCATTGTGTGTGCGAAAGATGCTTTTGTTATGGCTCACTTGGAGTTGTCAGGTGGATCCACGCAGTGGAATGCCAGCTTTGCTAGAGCGGCTCATGATTGGGAAGTAGATGTCTTTGCCTCTTTCTTCAAGGTATTGTATTTAGCTAGAGTGAGACAAGAATGTGAAAACAAGCTTTGGTGAGTCTCCTCAAAAAGAGGTTTGTTCGTTGTTAGATTCTTCTACAGGTTGCTTGCAATGATGGCTTACGCTTCCCTTGGAATAGTGTTTGGCAAACTAAGGTTCCTTTGAGGGTGCCCTTTTTTGCTTGGTTGGCGGCCCTATAAAAGATCCTTACTACAGATAATATGAGGAAACGACATGTCATCGCGGTTGATAGGTGTTGTATGTGTAAAAGGAATGGAGAGTCCGTGGTACATCTACTTCTCCATTGTGAGGCTTTTGGTGCCTTATGGGATGTATTCTTCAGTCGATTCGGATTGTCTTGGGTTATACGTAGATGAGTACTATGTTTTGCCTCTTCCTCGAAGAAACATGAGCAAACATAATTTTTTGATTTGTCTGTGTTAGGGTTTGTTCAAGAAAGGATCATATATCGTAGGTAAAATTCTTGGTTATATTTGATCTCTTCAATGTTGTGCAAAAATATACCTAAATTAATAGATAAATAATTGTACGTTTTAACTCGCAAGTGCACAAGATCAAAACAATAGTATAGCAGGCAAATACGAGATCATTCTCACGAGGATTGGTAAATTATGTTTAGAAGTAATTTCCTATTTAATTAAGAGATAAAACTCAATTGTCACGATTGAGTTAAAATAAAGAAATAAAGAAAAACAAAACTAAAAAAAGATTAGGGTTTTGATATTCACCACTAATCAGACTAATTAAGATAACAATATGCCAATGCGCCAATTATATCGGTATAATTAATGTTTGCCAACCTAAGGGTATGGTTGTCTACTCTTTAAGTTATTGATTTCCCTAAGCAACGAATTAGGCATGTGTGTCTACTCTAATTCTTTTCTTTCTTAAAGGATTTAGCATGGGTGTCTACTAAGTTGTTCTTTAAGAAAGCATAAATCTGTGGAAATCGACAAACACACGAGGCCTAGGGCATGGGTGTCTACTCCTGGTTCCCCATGTTGATTAACCCAAGAATCCGGTGTGGATATCTTTTGTTACTCTTATTAAACCCAGGACTCGATCATCCCAATTGATTTAACTAACTAGTCTATACCACATGCATATGTTGGCCAGACAGACACATATGAGGAATACAAAATAATAGGTATTAATCAAGTTAAAAATACCAAAATATAATTGTAGCAAAGGCGCCAATATTGCAATCATAAAAAGACATGATTAGAGCTTCAATCTAGCCCTAATAAAAATATAAACTTCATAACAAAAATAAAAGGGTGGAAGAGAAGAAAAACCCAAACTCCTCTTGATGTAGCCTTCAGTTCCTTTCCAGATCTTGTGCCTCTTTTCTCCACACCTATTCCTAGAGGCTAAGAGGTCTATTTATAGGCTTTAGAAGTCCTTGTTAAAGTAGTAAAACCTAGGGTTTTCGCAGGTTTCAATCCTATTACAATTTGGAGTTGGAAAAACCCTATTATGGAAATAGGTACATTGTAGCTGCCACTTGGAATGCCTCCTGCGCACGGGTGCGCTCGATCGCAGCCCGTATGTGCTCGATCGCACGTCTGCGATCTATGCCTCTACTGCCTGCGCTCGATCGCTTCTGGCTTGGCTTGTTCAGCATCTCCTCTGGTATTGCGCTCGATCGCAGATACTCTGCGATTGATCGCAGTACCAGGAAACTCCAATTTTCCTGTGTTCTCTTTTTGAGCCTAAATCACCCAGTTTTACTTCACTTTCTTCCAAAAGCCTGTAAAAACAACAAAAACACAAAAAGGAAGTAAAATGATCTAATTAACTAAAACCAAAGGATTAAAACATGTAAGATAAAGGCTGAAAATATGAATATTTTAGCGCTTATCATTCAACAAGATTAGTAATGAGCATAACGAGCCTTTCAATAGTGCATGTTGGTGGACTATCAAAAGTGCTCGGAGTGCTGCTGTGTGGAAGATGATGTCTTCATGCCTTTTGTGGTGTCTATGGAGGGAAATGAATGACAGAAGTTTTCAGAACAAATAATATATAAATAAAAATAATACAATAATATAATAAATCATAATAAGAGAAATAAAGGATGATAAAATATGGAAAAAACCTGTACCAAGAATTGGTTCATGTAGGAATGGGCATATTGGTTTACATAAGAGTGCGCTTAGAATACCAAAAGGAGTTATTCATGTTCAAGCAAGTTTCAACAATGCCATTGTGACTATTACATATGTATGAGGTCGGGTAATTTCTTGGTCCTTCGTTGGTACTTGTGGATTCAAGGGTACAAGGAGAGGGACACTGTTTGCCACCCAAACCGCAGCAGGAAATGACTGTAAGAGGATTTTGAACGAGTTAAAGTTGTTATTTTTCTATAAACAAATTATTCTAACTTTTGAACAAAAAAATAAAATAAAATCATATCTTGTTATTTATTGAAGGTATTTCTTATTGTGTTATTTATTACTGAAATACCTATTGATATATTATTGGTGATCGACCTCTTATATCTATGTAATTATATTTTTTGTTAGAAAAGAATAAAATTGATATCTACTTACTATTTATGTTCTTTTTGGTGTAGAGCCTAAAGGAAAACCCACAGAAGCCATGCGAGGAGGCAGGTAATGAACTCCTGCATCTGTTTATTTTTGTTGTTTTCTAACTACTTTGACTTTTCATGAATCAAGTGGTTCTTCTTATTAAAATGTGAGAATCCACCATTTGGGCACATGGTTCCTTAAAGTGTTAAGCAGGTGAATTTTTACGATGATGATGTACGCTTTTGGCAACTCTGGCGCAACCGCTCTGCGGCGGCAGAGGCTCCATCAGCCGTCAATCAAGTCACCTCTACTTTTACTTCGCCGGCGCCCTCAACAAAAGGAAGACATTTTCTTGTCATCTGTTGTGAGAATAAAGCCATCTTCTTGGACTTGGTGACAATGCGTG
The DNA here is from genome assembly GCF_965113065.1 of Corylus avellana. Classification (NCBI taxonomy): domain Eukaryota; kingdom Viridiplantae; phylum Streptophyta; class Magnoliopsida; order Fagales; family Betulaceae; genus Corylus; species Corylus avellana. The sequence continues at coordinate 17,686 of NC_142495.1, forward strand.
GACGTGATGTACCAAAGCAAGATCTGGACAACAAGTCTCTTCTATGGTAAGTCATCATTTTATCTTAAAGTAGTTGCACTTTATAATTTTTTGGTTGAAATTGGATCTACCAAGTAATACATTTGCAGACAGGAGATGATTAAAGACAAGCTTCATATTCCTTTAGCTCTGTTCTATTAGAAGAGCTTCTTAGGATTAAAAGAATATGTTGGTGACAAGAATGTTAAAGCACATGATAAACTGGAAGCAGAGTTGGACTCTGCAGCTCATAGGAATCCTAATCTTGTGAGAACTCCAGCTCATAATGATCTCAATGTCCATAGAATAGGTAGAAGAGATAAGGATAAAAAGTAAGCTAGAATTCTATCATTTTTATTTTTATTTTTATAAGTAATAAGTATATTATCAAATGCGCAGAGGGGCGCAACCCATACATACAAGAAGTATATAGGGAAACCCCTACTGATTAGAAAAAGATTTATATAGTTCTAAGAAATCAGAAAAGGTGGACTCATGCGAGTTCGACCAAGTCCCGCTCCAAGAGAACAAAGTATGTAACGCCAACTTCCTCAATTCAATAATGCTGCTCTCATTATCCTCAAAGCTGCGTGCATTCCGTTCCCGCCATAAACACCACATCACACATAATGGGATGATTATCCATATATGCAAAGCATGCCTATTACCCAATTGACCCATCCAACTTTCCAAGATACCACTCACCTTTCGCGGCATAACCCAACTCACTCCAAAGAGTTGAAAGAATACATTTCATATCTCAGTTGCAATCTCACAATGTAGGAGTAGATGGTCAATGGACTCTCCACAGTGTTTACACATATAACACCACTCCATCACCATGACATTCCTTTTCTGTAAGTTGTCCAAAGTGAGGATTTTTCCTACCGTCGCCGTCCACACAAAGAAAGCCATGTTTTTTTTTTTTTTTTTTGATAAATAATAATGCATTAGAAGAGCGCAGAGGGGCGCAACCCAAGTACACAAGAAGTATACAAAAGAGCGACTAAGAAGGGGAGAAAGAAGAGGAGAACATAAAAAGAAAATCAAAAAATTGATTACTAAGGGTGCAAGCCAGCCTGCCGTCCAAGTGAAAAGAGTGTACAAAAAGAAATTAACAAGGTCTTCAAGGTTCCTCGTCAAATCCTTGAAGCATCTAGCATTCCTTTCCTTCCATATACACCATAAAAGACAAAGGGGATTATCATAATATTATCATAGTATTAGATCACGTTATTATCACTATGATAATTGTGATCCTAGGAAGTAGTTATCAAGTGTAACTCTAGTATAATTTAGTGTAAATATCAATACAAACCACACAATGTGGCAAGTGAGTGGAATCAATTTACACTACTAGTTTGATGCATTGCTCTTAAAAAATACGCTCTCTTCTCTCTCTTCACATTTCTCACTTTTCCTTGTCTCTCTGCCTTAGCGGTGGCATGTGGTAGCGCTACACGCTAGGGTTCAGCTGTGTGCATTGATCCTCTCTGCATGTGCCTATGTATCCATGGTTCTAATGGAACAACGCTTCTCCGTTGAAGCAAAATCCTTCTACTTTTTGGCGAAGGAAGGGTTTTCAGATTTTCGTCGGGAGGAAAAAAGGAAGGGCTTCATAGGGGTCATTCTTGTGGGTCATCGATGTTCTACCTGGTTGGTGGCTACGGTGGAAGAGGCGGTTCAGTCTCTGGTGAAGGAAGAATTTGTCAAGTCTTATCGCGAGGCAAAGAAGGCGTTGATGGTTCGTGGGGATGGAAACAAGGCAGGTAGGTTTTTGGAGGTTGTCGTCTACGAAGAGGGTGGTAGGAAAGGGATCATCTGGATCCCAAAGGGCCAGAATGGGCGGGGTTGGCGTCGGTTTGCGGGTGAGCTACATCAGATGATAGCAACATAAATTGAAAGGTCTAGATCGCTGGCTCCTAAGGTTTCCTCTTTGACGTGGTTTTCTTCTGGGCGTTCGTTTGTAGAAGTGATATGAAGAGCATCAGGTGTAGTGGTGAGAAAAGATCTACAGTGTTTGTCCTCGTGCCTTCTCGACGTGTTCTTGGTTTCGGCCAGCCTTGTGAAGGGGAGCGGCAGAGATGAGCCGTGTATAGCGGTGGATTGCTATGAATTGGAGGAGCCAGTGACTTGGTCCTGTAGATCCTACCGAAGAAGAAGAAGAATGGTGTCTCGCTGGTGGCGGCTGTATCAACATTGCGAAGGAATAAGATGAAGGGTTTTTTCGTCAATTGCTGGGTGAAGAAGTTCCTAGGGTTTTTTTCGTGTGGAGCTGGATCGGATCCTAGATGGGGTGCTTGAAGGTCTGCTGGATGGTATGCAATTGATATGTTGGGGGATCCGGGTTTGAATCTAAATACGGATTCAGGTTCTGTTTCAGGTTCCGATTCGAAAATCAGTCCAAACCCGGGTTCACGTCCAAATTCGGGCTGTGAAGGCCCAAATTCAGACTTGAAGCCCAACTTTGGGTCCTTGTTGGGTCTTCCTTTAGATCTGGATTCCTTGTGGGCGTGTTCTCCCCACAATGTTGTTGAAAGATTTGGACGAGGGGTTGTTTTCGGGTACCATAGTGGGTCGTGGGGTTGTCTCTCCGGAGTTAGCGTCGGCAGTAGTACAGGGTGGCCTTCTTAGGCGCATGGAATCTGCCTTTGACACGCCGGTGATTTCTCTATCGATCCCAGTGGCTATCTCCGGTGGGGGTTTTTTGGACCAAGTACCGCTTCCTCACTTGCTCGTTCTTCGCCTAATGAGAAGGTTGTGTCTTCGTCGATTTTGGCCGTTAAGGAAGACTTTTCAGTGGTCCAGTTGCCACTAAATATGGAACTTTCTTATTGCAGTTTTTAGGTCACTCATACCATCTCGATGGAAGGTTCCCCAGAGTCTTTTGGTGGTTCTTCCTCAAGGGTGGCTGAGCTGGGTGCGAGACTTCGCCTCTCTCGTCCTATGATGTGTGAGTGTGGAGCACCTATATATCCTTCTGATTTCAAGTCAGCAAAGGTATTCTCAAAATGGAAAGGTCGATATAGGTGCGTAGCTAAACAATAAGTTGATGCTAAGGCTGTGGCGGCGCCGGCCACTCCGTTGGTGGGGGCGGAGGGCTATTCCGAGGTGGTGCTTAATGCGATGGGAGCCGCTCCCATTATGGGGTTGACTTTTGGGGGGACGAAAAAAGACTTAAGGATCTTTTTTCGGTTATTGAAGAGGATCAGTATTGTGAAGATGGGGTTTTTGCTTCAAAATCTAAGGGGAAGAGAGAGCTAAAAAATTTGGAATGCTCCATTAATTTTGAGGCTAGAGATAGGTGCTCTAATCGGGGTAAAGGCAGGACAGCTTTGCAGGTTTAGGATTGTTGTGTGGGTTTAGGGTTTATTTGGGGTTTTAGGGGTCCGTTTTGCGGGCTTAGGGTTTCTTTGGGTTTTAGGGTTCTCTTATGGGGGGCTTTTGGGGGCTAGCTTTGGTTTTCCTGTGTATACTTCGTATGTACTGAGAGGCGCCTTACGCTTTTTGTTATATACAACATTACTTATCAAAAAAAAATTTACACTACAATTGAGTGTTCTTATACACCTTATGCTTTTTTAACATATTTCCTTGATTACCTATAACAAAAAAAATGCGTGTGTCAGGGTGAGGGTCTCAATTAATGCCAATTTCAATAATTGAGTATTTTTGTTTTTATTGATGTTGTATTGGTCAAATTTGTATGCAATTTTGACGTGAAGCAACCAATCTTTCTTCTACTCAATTCTCAGAGTACTCATAAATCTCAATACCTTATAATCTATAAATCTCAATACCTTGAGGGTTTGTGGGATTTGGGTTTGAGGGCCTGGGTTGGAGCCTCTATGTATACCCCTTGTGTACTTAGGGGTGCCTTACGCTTTTTTAATAAATTATTATTCATAAATAAAAATATTAGTTTCCATTTTACTGACTCTTTCTTTCCATATACAGTGCATGTTATGTTCTCGTCAAAAAACAATGCATGTTATGCTTGCCAAGCTGAAAATGCATGCATCTTGCTCCAAAAAAATGAATATCATATGGTTGAGACTTTTTGTTGTGTTATATTAGTTTATACAATACTCTGACCAAAGGCCTGCCACCATTTCAGTAGTTTGCGGTAGATAAAAGAATGATCTTTAAGGACCACAGACTGTGGTCGCCACTTATATCTGACAGTTTCTCTAAAACTTTTGCTACCTTTCATAACCAATCCACTAATCTCCTCTAGGCTTATAAAGTATACACAACTGTTAGTTGTTTTAGTGTTATATACAATGTCCTTGCTGGTAATTTGTACATGAAACCACACTTTTCTGCTAATGTTATCCAAACACTTGATTGACAGAAAAAGTATTTTTTTTACAAATTTTATCAAACGCGGAGTGCTATTTTAAAAATTGCACTTTTATAAACTGTGTTTTGGGATGCTATTTTTGAAAATTGCACTTTTTAAAACCGTAATCCCAAGCAAACTCTTAGGTTAAAATAATATATTGGTGACAGGAATTTGTTACAGGGGTATTTTGGTCTTTTAATTGAATGTTACAACACACACACCAACACACACACACACATATATATAGCCTCTCCTTTCTCTATTTTCTCCTCATGCTAATAGAGGTACTTGCCTATATCATGTTCCAATATGTAAGGGGCACTGCTGCTTGTAACCCATTTGTCTTGGCTTCAGTCAATCTTGTCATCATTCATTATAGAGCGCAGAAATGTTGATCAACTGACACTTGCAGTTTGTGAAGTGGCCTCCATTTTCATTCAAATAGTTCTAAGAGGCATGCTTTGGATGTTTTTTCTTTTTTTGTATTAGTCGATTGCTTGACTACTATCAGGTGGTTATCAGTTTAACTGCAAAATTCAAATATACCATAAAGAAATCTTCGGAATATTGACACATATTTTAGTTATAGCAAACTGTGCCAACATTACCTTCACTTTCGAACCTTCTTGCCCTTGCTACCCGGTGGTAATTACTTTGTTAAGTGGATTTTTGAGACCTTGAAGTAATTTTTGAGTGTTGATTCAACGCAGTAGTGAAAGAGTCTGCTTTGGAATGGAGATGTTGAATCAAACAATAGAATACCTGTAAAGGAATCAGTTAAAACCTGAAATCATTTTTGTGGGCATCATATAATTTGTTGCCCTTTTCTTTTTCTTGGCTGTTGTAGTATGGAGTTCCTTTCTAGATCTGCGGGTGGTGATGGTCCCCTTGTCGCTTTTGGTGGATCAGATGGTATCATAAGAGTTCTTTCAATGATAACTTGGAAGGTTGGCGGTTTGTCAAGTTGTTGGTCAATCATTTTTAGTACAAGTGTTTCATATGAACACTTTGTGATAACACTAGTTTCTTGCAGCTTGTGCGAAGGTACACTGGAGGTCATAAAGGATCAATTTCTTGTTTGATGACCTTCATGGCTTCTTCTGGTGAGGTAAAACTTTAGTTCCCAAAGTTGAATTTACAGCTCTTTATATTTATCTTTCAGCTAGCTTTACTGTAAAACTCTTGTCATGATCTACCTGCAGTTGTCTTATAATACCGGGTTTGAGGGGAAGTCATAAGTAATGATGTTGCACCTCTGGACCTTCATCAGATTTGATTATCTCTTAATTTCTAAGTTCATTTGATCCTGCAGTCTCCTCGTGGAGACAATTCTTCATTCTAACAGCAAACGGAGGCAAAATCCTTGGTTGTAAAGATCTTTGCCATGTTTGAGTTGGAAGGTTTTGGAAAGATAGTTACGGACTTGTGAAGTTTAATGTTTCTTGACATCGGCACATTACTTTCGTATGACACACACACACACAAGTAGGTACATATATATACTGTTTCTTTTACTTGAGTAAAAAACTATTGAGATTGCCAAAAAGATGCTGAATCCAAGAGAAAACCTTTAAGGAACAAAGGAAAAGTTGGAGAAATTGTGGAAGACAAAATAAATTGCAGTCTAAATCCCAGAGATTGAAAAAGTCAAAAAAATAAGAATCAACTATTCAAGCCTTCCTATACCTGTAATGCGATCTAAGAAAGAAAATACAACAGCACATAACTCTTGTATAAGCTCCATCTCATTCCAAGCACACATTAGGGAGTTACATATATCTGAGATTATATGCAGAAGTTGCTTTTGCAGTGTTCCTCATTTTCATTCCAGAAGGTCTTAAAGGTGGTCTTCCCACATCTAAGAGTTTCCAAATTTAACCCTTTCCTCTCTACTTTGTTTTTTTTTTTTATAACAAACCTTGTCATTAAGAAAGATAAATTTAGAAGGATGAGTGGGGTAGGGGAGGATAGGATGTGGTGGATCTCTTCTCGTAAAGGAAAATTTGAGGTAAGATCTTATTACAGGATCCTTGCTTCTACAAATCCCATCCCTTTCCCATGAAAAAGTATTTGGCGCACTAAGGTTCCTTCAAGAGTGGCTTTCTTTGCTTGGACGGCCGTGCTTGGGAAGACTAACATTGGATAATGTTCAGAAGAGAGGTATTGTAGTGGTAAATCGTTGTTGCATGTGTGAATCAGATGGGGAGTCAGTTGATCATCTCTTTCTTCATTGTGGGGTTACGCGTATCTTGTGGAATGTCGTTTTCACTCGGTTTGGTTTGTGTTGGGTGATGCCTGGTTGTATCAGGGAGTTGTATGCTTCTTGGTGGGCGGGTGGCAAGTCTCGTAGTGCTGTTGTGTGGAAGATAGTCCCTCTTTGTCTCATGTGGTGCATCTGGAGTGAGAAAAATGCTAGATGTTTCGATGACTCATTTAGGAACATAGAGGACTTTGTCCACTTTTTCTTGTACACTCTTTTCACTTGGACTGCTGACTGGCTAGCGCCTTTAGTGATTAACTTCCCTGACTTTCTTTTTATGTTCTCTTCTTTTTTTTCTTCCTCTTAGTCGCTCTCTTGTATACTCCCTGTGTACTAGGGTTGCGCCCCTCTGCGCTCTTTAATTCATCTTTTTACTTATCAAAAAAAAATTTTAGAAGGGCATGGGGTCCCCATAGAAAGCAGGAGAAGAATAAAAGGGGAGGGAAATACATTATATTTAAAGCAAGTATTTAAGAAGCTAGATGACATACATTGGACGAATTGTTGAAGTTGGGGGCAGTCCAAGGGGGTAGTGGTGATCTGTATCTAATTTGGTTGCAGTTTTTGTTCCAGTCAAATTAATACATGCCACTTTACAAGTGCATGTATATGCTTGTGCATATGTTGGTGGCAACTTGTGAATTTATATCATGAATTTGTACTGAATGTATATGTGAGTGTATGCATGCTTGCTTATTTGTGCTTTTACATCTTATACAATTTGTAATTGTGTTTACTTTTGACATAGGCTCTTCTGATCTCGGGTGCTAGTGATGGTTTACTCATACTCTGGAGTGCAGACCAGGGTCAAGATTCTCGAGAACTTGTACCCAAGCTAAGCTTAAAAGTAGCATTCTGTCTCCTCTCATTATCCTTTTATTGTGGTGAATTGTTATTATTTAATATGGCTCTTCATACATTAATTATTTTTCCTCTCTGATTTGGGCCTGTTCAATGTTGTTTGCATAATAACTATTTATAAACATTGGCAGTGTCAGGGTCTGACACCAATCTAAAAATGCTTAAGAGCATTCTCATAGGCAGCCCCTGTTAGAAAAATTGGGGAACAAGTAGCCCCATCCGGCTAGCTATTTTAGCTAAGAAAATGGCTAGCTGCTACAGTGCTTAGAAAATTTGTAGAGCACTATAGCTCAACAATGCATAAGATATACTAATAAAAAAATAAATCTGATTCTCTCTCATCTTTGGGAATAGTGAAAGTGGATAAAAAAGAATATTTTAAATGAAATAGTGAAAGGGGATAGTTAAAATAAAGAGTGGGATGTAGGTGCTTTAGAAAAGTGGGTTGCCAAAATAGAAAAAATGCGATTCATTAGCTAAAATTTTGATAAAATTTGTTAAGCCGGATGTGAATGCTCTAACATGGTGATTTAAAAACATATGACATTTTTTTATAACACCACCTGAACTATAAAGTATCAAAAGGAGAGTTAAATGACTATATTAACTTTCCTTCCTAAGTATTCTCTTATCTTTATTTTTATTTCCTATATATGTGCATAATTTGTAGGAAAGTGATACATGAAAATTTTATCTGGGTTGTGAGGCATAGATTTAGTATGTTTTTCATTTCTTTGAACCAGACAAATGAAGAGACATAGTTTCTAATACAATTATGATTTCTAGGCGCATGATGGTGGGGTTGTGGCAGTTGAGCTCTCTAGAGTGATTGGAGGTGCTCCACAGCTTATTACAATTGGTGCAGACAAGACATTAGCAATATGGGACACAATCTCTTTTAAGGTATTGTATTAACTCTTTAGAGTATTCAAGTTCTGTAAAATGCATTTCTTTTTATTAGAATTCTGTTGAAGCTTTGGCATGTTATCTTTTGTTTTGTTTTCTATTTATTTATTTTTTTATGGTTCCCTTTCGTTTCTCAGGAGTTGCGGCGTATTAAACCTGTTCCGAAACTGGCTTGCCATAGTGTGGCATCTTGGTGTCACCCTCGAGCTCCAAACCTTGATATTTTAACTTGTGTGAAAGATTCCCATATATGGTATACCAATTTTTTTTATTACCCTTTTCCTTTGCAATTTTCTATCAGTTTGTTATTTTCGTGGTTTTTTAGTTTGGTGGATTATGGAACAGGATCTGCACAGCGATCCAAAAGAATTTTGATCTAAAGACTACATGCCTTTTTCTGCTTTAATTATTTATCAGAGCTATTTTTTGGACTTTTGGCAGGGCCATTGAACACCCCACTTATTCAGCCCTCACGAGGCCATTGTGTGAACTTTCCTCACTAGTCCCTCCACAAGTACTTGCACCTAACAAGAAACTTAGGGTATGCATCTTTTTCTTGGGCGTTTGCTTGTATAACTTTAACTAGAGGGCTTATTCCTGGTTTAATTCCTCAAGAAAGCCTCGATCAGTTTTTGAGGAATCATTGGAGGAAAACGTGCTCATGTTAGAAGCCAGTCTCACTGAACCTGAGATTATCTTATATAAAAGATAATGAAGTAAAAATTATAAATTAGAAGTTTTAGTTAAAAAATAAATGCAATTTTTTTATAAGTAATCCAATCTCATAAAGAAGTGCAAAAGTGCGCATCCCAAGTACTCGGGAAGTATACGAGAGAAACACCCAATTAAGAAGTACACATATCAAGAAATTCTAAGAAATTAGAAAAACGAAAACAATGTAGTTTTTAAACTGTTTTATATCATTATTACTTATAAAAAAAAATGTAGTTTTTAAACTGTACATATATAAAGATATTTATCATTTTGCTTCACCAACTCAAGTAAATTTGAACTATTCTAGCCTATATATTATATAGATCCATTTGGATGGTTTGGATTTATAAATATTTTATTCAAACCATTGAAAATGAATGAGGCCCTATTAATCTATTTGTCTATCTATAATATGGGATAAAGTATTATGGGATAAAGTATAATAAGACTGCACCCTATCAAAACTGATGGGGAAGTAATCATTTCTTATTGAAGAAATAGATTACAAAGGAGACTTACAGGGTGGCCTTCAGTAAATTATAATAGCAATTAAATCTAGGAAGGAATCACAATAGATGCTGTGTAACGGTTTTACCTTTGTCATACGGTGTTCTTAAGAACACGGACTTCATGGAAAATTCAACTCAAGACCATTAAAAGTGTTCCCTACAGAAAAGTCCTTTGTAGCTTTAATTCTTGTATTACACAGACAACGACCATTGTGTTTTTTAAATTTTCTTGAAACCCGAGAGTTACAGCCTCTGGGAGTAGATTCTCTGTTCCACTCTGGCTGTTGAAACTTCCTCTTCTATCTTAAGGTTGGTTATTTCACACCAAGTTGTGTAAATTCACTTATTTTCCATCACTGGCTTAGGCTTCCATTTTATGCTTGTTTGTAATTATTCTTGAATGATAAATGTACCATCATCTATAAATCAGTATCATTTATGGGGTTTACTACTATACATAAGATACATATTTTGTAGTCCTTATCTAGAAGATCTTTTTCCTAGTTGATGGTATAACATGTGATAATTTATGGGGTTTAATGATATTTGATTATTTATCAAAAAAAAAATGTTTTCTGGCAAACAATATTCATACATGGTGCTTCATGCAGAATTGAAAGAAAATCAAGACATAAGTACTTAGAAACCCTAGCTTGAATAGCATGACTAGCACTGTAACAATCATTACGCTGTAACAGTACTTTACGTTACTGCTCCTACATCAAGTTGGAGCTGTAGTTGGGAAGAAAAAGGTGGTGGATATTGCTAGGACTATGACCCTCAATCATCTGCTTTCCACATCTGGGCACCTGTTTGCTGACATGTTCCACCACCTTTACATCTGACATTTTCCTCAAAGTTGTTAATTCATTTCATTTGGCAGACCCTTGACCCTTGACTCTCATGAAGTTATTGAAGTATAAAATTACGCTCAAAACAGAGTAACAAAAGGACATATGAACAATATTGGTCCCAGTTATTGGCTAGGAATCTTCCCTGGTGAACCCTAGACCACATTTACAATACCATGAGGCATATCTTTTAAAATGATCCAATTCTAGAGTTGAGAGTAAATAGTGCGTCTATTATTTCACTTTGTTTCCCTTTACCGTCATGAATTATCCATGGATATTGTTCTTAAATTGTTCAAGCAATTTGGAGAAAATCAACCCACTCTTCTTTTCTTTTTTTTAATGTAATTGAATTTCATTAAAACGCGAAGGGTCCTAACCCCAATTACACGGGAAGTATACAAGAGAGACACCTATTAAGAGAAACTTACAAGATCAAGGAAATCATGGACACTAGAAATATGAAAACAGTTATAGGCAGCCATCCAGTAGAAAAGGGTTTTGAAGACAAAGGCCTTTAATTTCGCCTCCGTCCTCTTACAATATTCAAAACTTTGATCGATGCTTTTTCTCCAAAGACACCACGTTAAGCAAGATTGAATCGTCTTCCACACTACTATGCTATGATGTCTACCAAATTGCACTCTCCAAAAAGCCAAGAGATCCACCACTCATTGAGGCATGGTACCAATCCACTCATTTTAAGAACAGGTCACATATGAATGCTCCTTACAAATTTTTATGAAATAATTCCATTGGAACCATAAAAGAAGCTTCAAAAAACCCCTTGGCCCAGCCTTATCTCCAGACTACTTTGCAAGACTTGCTTTTAATTAAATGTTACTCTCTTCGTCCCATACTAGATGAGATTTTACAAATGGAATGCATTTTAATAAAATAGAATAGCCTAAGTATCTTCATAAGACACTTTAAGGTGACCCATGTGTGTTTAGTATTAACTGTGTCCATCCCTTGATCTTAGGCATTTTTCGTATGCTACTTTTATTTTAACTCATTAAAATACGTGCTATTTGCAAACTCCTATCTTTTGTGGGATAGAGTAATTTTCTTAACAAATTTGACAAACAAATCTTTTTTTTTTTTTTGATAAGTAATAAGAAGTTTTATTAAAAAGCGTAAAGGCGCCCCAAGGTACACTGGGAGACAAACAAATCTTTTAAGACATGAAATATGGACTATATACTTCTTACCAGATAACAAGATCAAACATTAATACGATTTATTTTCTACTGTCTGGCTTCTCAACATTGCTGGACTCCACCTTTGTTATGTGCAATTTGAAATAATTTGTTCATTCTTGAATATGGCAGTGTTGACAATTTATCAGTTGTCTGCAGGTATATTGTATGGTGGCACATCCTTTGCAGCCACACCTTGTTGCTACTGGAACCAATATTGGTGTTATTATCAGTGAGTTTGATGCCAGATCTCTTCCAGCTGTAGCTTCCCTGCCAACACCATCAGGAAGCCGGGAGCATTCTGCTGTGTATGTAGTTGAAAGAGAATTAAAGCTACTAAATTTTCAGTTGTCCAACACAGCAAATCCATCTCTTGGAAATAATAGCTCCTTATCAGAAACAGGAAGGTTTAAGGGAGACTTGTTTGAACCATTACCTGTCAAACAGGTTAAAAAGCACATTAGCACTCCCGTTCCACATGATTCATATTCAGTTCTTTCTGTAAGCAGCTCGGGGAAGTAAGTTGCTTCTGACTACTGCTTTAACTTTGTTGATGTTGGTTTTCAAATCTGTCAATTCTGAAGCTATCTAGGAGATGATATTGGACACGTACTTGCAATTGCGTTGAACTCACTCATTATTTCATTGTTTCCACTTTGTAGTGTTTTTCTTTTTAGGTTGGGGGGGAGGGGATTAAGCTTTCTTTTTATAATTTAAGCAGCCAGAGTAACTATATTTTATTAACCATGTCTCTTTACTTCATCCGTATAGCTAATAAATGCTTGGATAGCGAGATTAGATATGGTGTTCCCAGTGTGCTTTGCAAATTGGATATTGATGTTAGCTGGGAGTTTCTTTTGTACTTGTTGAGGAAATGTGGTTTTGGGGAGAAATGACGTAATTGGATAGCGCATTGTATTTCTTCAATGCATTTTTCCATCTTGGTGAATGCTTCTCCTTCCGGTTTCTTTAGTAGCTCGTGTGGTCTGAGACAGGGAAATCCTCCTCTTTGCCCTTTGTCATTGTTATGGAGGCTCTTAGTAAAATGACTTTTGCTACTGTAGGTGGGGGCTTTCTTTCAGGCTTTTTTGTGGGGTCTAGGAACTTTGATATGCTTCATATCTCTCATCTTCTATTTGCAGATACTTTGATTTTTTGCGGAGCTAACCCAAATCACATCCATTATGTGCATGCCTTACACTTATGCTTTTAAGTTGTATGCGGTTTGAAAGTTAATCTGGCCAAGTCAGATTTGGTTCTCGTGGGTGATGTCTATAATGTTGTTGGGTTGGCCAATATTCTAGGTTGTGGGGTGTCTTCTTTACCCTTGAAGTATCTTGGCCTTCTGTTGGGAGCTCCCTTTAAGGCCATGTCTATTTGAGATGTTGTTATTGAGAAGATTGAGCGTCATTTGGCAAATTGGAAAGTGGTGTACTTGTCTAAGGATGGAAGGATTACTTTAATCAAGAGTACCCTATCCAATTTGCCTACATATTTTATGTCTCTTTCCCCTTTCTATTGTGTTGCCAATTGCATAGAAAAGCTACCATAAGATTTCTTGTGGGGTGGGCTAGGTGATGAGTTCAAATTTCACAGGGGGTTGGGGGTTCAAAACTTGCTTTTGTTTAACCGTGTCATGTTGGGGAAGTGGCTTGGGCGCTTTGTGCATGAGAGAGTGGCCTTATGGAGAATCGTAGTTGACACTAAGCATGGTAGCTCATGGGGTGAGTGGCGTTCTAATGAGGTTCATGGGTTGTATGGGGTGGGGTTATGAAATGGGGTAGGGTTATGGAAAAATATCAGGAGGGGGTGGGAGAGTTTTCTGGTCATACCAGGTTTGAGATGGGTGATAGTTCTAAGATTTTGGCATGACTTGGGGTGCGGAGATCATGCACTTAACTAATCTTTTTCGGTTATCTAGTGGTTCTCACCAATGGAATATAAGCTTTTATTAGATCAACTCATGACTAGGAAGTGAATGTCTTTACTTTGGTTTTTTTAATTCATTTTTCTCTTAGGTTGAGACATGGAAGTGAAGACAAGTTACGTTGAGTACCTTCCAAGAGAGGGATGTTTGATGTAAGGTCTTTCTATATCATCCTTGTACCTCATGAGACCGCCCCCTTCCCATTGGTGACTGGTGAGTATTTGGCAGCATAATGTTCCCCTTGAGAGCTGCATTTTTTGCTTGGACAGCTGCCTTAGGGAAAATCCTAACCATGGACAACCTCAAGAAAAGATATGTCATTGTGGTTGAATGGTGTTGTGTGTGCAAATGAAGTGGAGACATTGTGGATCATCTTCTTCTCCATTTTGAAATCGCTAGTGCTATATTCAGTTGTCTGGGGTTATGCCTAGAAGAGTAGTAGACCTTTTCACTTGTGGAAAGGGTTGGGAGGTGGTCTTCAATGTGTAGCTATGTGGGAGTTCTTGCCTTTTGTGGTGTCTTTGGAGGGAGAAAAATAATAGATGTTTTAAAAGAGTACGTTGTCTAATCTTCCGACTTATTACTTATCCTTGTTTCCGGTTCCTATGAGTGTGGCCAATAGGATTGAGAAGATTCAAAGAGATTTTTTGTGGGGAGGAATGGGAGATGAACAAAAATTGCATCTTGTTAACTGGAACCAAATTTGCCGTCCTTTAAGGGCCAGCGGTCTTGGCATTCGAAATGTGCATAAGTTCAACCAAGCTCTTTTGGGGAAATGGCTATGGAGATATGCGACAGGGAGCAAGGCGCTTTGGTATAAGATAATCAAAGCTAAGTATGAAGATCAGGATGGTGGGTGGTGTTTGAAGGAGGTGTCGGGGCCTTATGGTGTGGGTTTGTGGAAGCATATTAGACAAGGATGGGATACTTTTGCAAAAGGTGTGAGGTTTGAGGTGGGGCTAGGATCGAAAGTTCTCTTCTGGCATGATACGTGGTGTGATAATCAGCCGTTGAAGCATGATTTCCCTTCCTTGTTTAGTATTGCAAGGTACAAAGAAGCGTGGGTGACCGATAATTTTAAGTGGAGGAATAGGGTTGTTGAGTGGAATGTCATCTTTGTGCGTTCTGTCTAGGATTGGGAGTTGGATTTGATATCATCTTTCTTTGAACTGCTTTACTCTTGTAAGATTTCTCATGGTAATGTAGATCGGATTCGTTGGTCCCCATCTAAGAAAGGTATGTTTGAGGTGAAGTCGTTCTATAAGGCCTTGTCCATTCCAGCTTTTGAGGCGTTTCCATGGAAGAGTATTTGGCGTTTTAAGGTACCGCCGCGAGTGTCATTTTTTGGGTGGATTGCGGCTCTTGGCAAAATTCTGACACATGACAATTTGCGAAAGAGGAGTATTGTGGTAGTGGAATGGTGTTGTATGTGTAAGAAGAATGGGGAATCCGTAGATCATTTATTGATCCATTGTGAAGTGGCCACTCAGCTATGGCACTATATCTTTACTTTTTTTTTTTGATAAGTAATGATGATATATAAAAAGAGCGCAGAGAGGCGCAACCCACATACACGGGAAGTATACACAGAGAGCGCCTAAGATATATCTTTACTTTGTTTGGTATTGAGTGGGTTATGCCACAAAGGTTCCTCGACTTGCTTGCTTGCTGGAATCAAGTGGGGGGTAGGGATCTCTCTAAAGTTATCTGGAGGATGGTTCCTTTGTGCGTCACTTGGTGTTTATGGCGGGAGAGGAATGCACGAACTTTTGAGAATAAGGAGTGTTCGGTGGATAGGGTGAGGAAGAATATGATCTCTATGCTATATTTGTGGGTATTGGTTCACCACCGTATTGATGTCCCGACTATAGAAGAGTTCTTGAATATGTTCTCTTTGTATATTCTGTAGGGGTTCTCTTGTATATATATTTGCACTAGGGTTGTGCCCCTCTGCACTTTTTCAATAATATTCACATTAATTATCAAAAAAATAATAATAATTGCAAGAATGGTTTTCTCTCTTTTTGCTGTTAATTGGGTCATGCCTAGAGGAGTGGTAGACTTGTTAGCTTGTTGGCGCGGTCAGCGAGGCAATATTTTAGCTAAGGAGGTATGGCGAATTGCACCACTGTGTGTCATGTGGATTATTTGGCGAGAGCGGAATGGAAGATGTTTTGAAGATCAAGAAAGGTCAATAGAAGAGCTCAAAAAGTTGTTTTTTCAAACTCTGTTCCATTGGGTTGATGCTTTTAGTGTGCCTCAATTTTCTAATGTGTCTCAATTTTTATCTTTATGTTCTTCTTTCTGCCTTTAGTGGGGTCTTTCTTTATATACTTCCTGTGTATTAGGGTTGCACCCCTCTGCCCTTTTAAATGAATCACTTATTTATCAAAAAAAATAATAATAATAATTGCGAGAAGACAGTGGTAGAACTAAAGTCTTTTTTTCTTGGATACTCTTTGCCACTAGATAGCTGCTTTAGATTTTAATTTGTTTTGTTTTCATGACTTTCTCAACTTGTTTTCTTTTTCTACTTAGGTATTTTTTTTGTATACTCCTCGAGTACTTGGGTTCCGCCTTTTGCGCTTTTAATGATACTTCGTTTATTTACTAAAAAACCAGGTCTATATATGTCTCATTCTCTGCATTAGAAATGCCAGTGGGGATTTGTCAGTGTTGCATTGCTTTTTTTTCTTTTTCCCAGATCTATTGATGTGGAGGTGGTGTAATCTCATAGTATTATAGCTGTTTTCTTACCACACAATTTGGTTGCAGGTATCTTGCAATTGTATGGCCTGATATTCCTTACTTCTCTATCTACAAGGTTAGTGACTGGTCAATTGTTGATTCAGGCAGTGCAAGGCTTCTTGCTTGGGATACATGTCGTGACAGGTTTGCTATATTGGAATCTGCATTGCCTCCTAGAATTCCCATAATTCCTAAGGGTGGTTCATCAAGAAAAGCAAAAGAAGCTGCTGCAGCTGCAGCGCAAGCTGCAGCAGCAGCTTCTTCTGCTGCTGCTGCAGCCTCTGTCCAAGTCCGTATCTTGTTGGATGATGGGACATCAAATATATTAATGAGGTCTATAGGTGGTCGCAGTGAACCGGTAGGTCTCTTTTGCAATTTTTAGCTTTTCAATCAATTATTATTTGTGCGTCTGTGTTCCAGAATGTTTTAGGTTTTTCCCCTTCCGACGTTTTGAACTTTTCATGGTAGGGAGATGATTGCCTTTTATAAAATATTAACTTAGTAGTTTTGGATATATCCACAATATCCAACACTTATCTAGTGGGTCATGGAAGAGTTCTTCTGGTATATTTTCTTATTGTGTAAGATCTATTTTCCATTATTTGATTGGACATTTGATACACTTAGACAATTGCATCATGTTAAGTAATTGTTGAAGATATGTGGCTGACATAATTTAATATTATTGAGGATTTGATTTCCATATTTGATTTTCTTTCCATACATTTTCTCATTTATTGTAATTTCACATTAGGGTGTGTTGCTTCTCTATATAAACAAGTGTAGATGTATCTTTGAATAATGGAGAAATGATAAGAACTCTTCCTTATCTTTCATCTTGGTACCAGAGCGGGTGTGGTTGGTTTTTGCTTCTTTGGGTTGTTTGTTGGTTTCATGGCTGTGTCGGCAGACTCAAGTTCAGCCTGTGCTGGTGGCCATAGAAGACCCATGTTAGAGATTCTTTTGGAATGCATGTGTTTCGAGTGATTATGTGCCACCAACGTCAACAACAAACCTGTGCCAAATCAAAACTTCTCATTTTCGATTGGCCCAGGTTGTGCGAAGGGGAATTTTATGCGGGTAAGAAGGATTGGTGGCAACATCTGAGGTGTTTTTGGGAGAATCATGGTGTTCTAATGTGTACATGAAGTTTTTCTGCCAGCTTTGTGCATCGGGAATGGTGGAGGAGGTCCACAGATATGACGTGCGATTTGGATTGTTTTGATTGAATCAATCGATCTAGATAGAGTTTTCTTGGTTATTTGTCTAGTTCTAGGTGTTTGTTGACAAAAAAAAAAGTTTCAGTGGCTTTGACATGTTTTTTGGTAGTTGCACCGGTGGTTCTGGAAGTGAGAAAACGCTAGGTCTAAGGTGGAATGAAGAACGACAAGTCGTATCAAGTTGTTCCAAACGACATGTTGTTCACTCTTGAGAAAAAATGTTTGAGCCATTTAAAATATTTTTTGGGCATTGAAGTTGCAAGATTGAGACATGGTTTTTTTTTTTTTTTGATAGGTAATAAAAAGTTTTATTGAAGCGTATAGGCACCCCAAAGTACACTGAGAGTATACAACGGAATCACCTAACGAGAAGAAGAAAAGCGAAAAAGAAAATCATCATAAGTAATCGACACCGGAAAGACATGCACCACAGTCCAGAGATACAACGTATGAAAACAAGAGGCTAAGATGTCTTCCAAAGTCCCCTCTAAATCCTCAAAACACCTTCTATTCCTTTCTCTCCATAAACACCAGAAAAAGCAAATGGGCACCATCTTCCAAACCGCAGCACTCCCCCTCCTCCCCGAGGACCACCAACAGGCGAGAAGATCCAAAATCCGTCGCGGCATCACCCAAGACAACCCAAACCAACCAAAAAAAGTACACAATAGGGCATAGGCAACCTCATAATGAAGAAGAAGATGATCCACCGTCTCCTCACTCCTTTTGCACATATAATATCTTTTTTTTTTTATAAGTAAAAATGCATTATCAAAGCACAGAGGGACGCAACCCTAGTACACAGGAAGTATACAAGAGAGCGACTAAGAGGGAGAAAAAGAAGAAGAGAACATAAAAAGGAAATCAAGGAAACTAATCACTAAGGGTGCTAGCCAACCAGCAGTCCAAGTGAATAGGGTGTACAAGAAAAAGTGAGTGAGATCCTCCATGTTCCTAGACAAGTCCTCGAAACATCTAGCATTTCTCTCAATCCAGATGCACCACATAAGGCAAAGAGGAATCATCTTCCACACAACAGCACTGCGAGCTTTGCCACCCGCCCACCAAGAATCATACAACCCCCTAACGCTTCCAGGCATCACCCAGCATAAACCAAACCGAGAGAAAACGGCATTCCACAAGATACGCGCGACCCCACAATGAAGAAAGAGATGGTCAACTGACTCCCCATCCGATTCACATGCAACAACGGTTTATCACAACAATACCTCTCTTCCGAACATTATCCAAGGTTAGAGTCTTCCCAAGCACGGCCGTCCAAGCAAAAAAAGCCACTTTCGAAGGAGCCTTGGTGCGCCATAAACTCCTCCAAGGGAAAGGGGAGAGATCTTTAGAAGCAAGGATCCTGTAAAAAGATCTAACCTCAAAAATACCTTTACGAGAAGAGATCCACCACATCCGATCATCCCCTACCCCATGCATCAAGTGCGAATACAAGAGAGTGTAAAAAGAGGCCAAGATCTCCACTTCTCAATCATGAATCCTACGAATGAAGGAAACATTCCACTGCACAGAACCATTTGTACACTCCCTGTTATCCGCAATAGACGCTTCCTTGTTGGAGGCAATATTGAAAAGTCCAGGAAAAGCATCCTTGAGAGGCATGTCACCGCACCAAATATCCTCCCAAAACCTGATATTGGACCCAAATCCAGGAACCAATCTAATGTGACAATGAAACAACCTCCACCCCCTACTTATGTACTTCCATAACCCCACCCCATACGAACCACTGGGAACCCTAGAACGCCAACCACCCCAAACCGCACCATACTTTGCCACCAGAATCTTTCTCCACCATGCCTCTTTCTCATGAGCAAATCTCCACAACATTTCCCCAACAAAGCTTTATTCATCAAACGCATATTCTAGATCCCTAAACCTCCCTCAGAGATCGGAGAGCATACCTTGTTCCAACTAACCAGATGGAACTTAAACTCATCATTGATCCCACCCCATAAGAAATCACGTTGAATCTTCTCCATACGCTTCGCCACGGAAGCCGAAATAGGAAACAGGGACAAGAAATAAGTGGGAAGATTGGATAAGGTGCTCTTGATGAGCATAATCCTCCCCCCCCCCCCTAGAAAAAATACAAGCGTTTCCAAGGAGCCAACCTTCTGGCATACTTCTCCAACAAATCCTCCCAACTGGCCTTGAACGGGGCCCCCAAAGGGAGACCCAAGTACTTTAGAGGAAAAGGAGTTGAGCCACAGCCGAGAATGCCAGCCAGAGTGCCTGTATCATTCATACTACCAACAGGGACCAAGACAGATTTTGCCAGATTCACCTTTAACCCAGAAATGGCTTCAAAGCAAACAAGTAAAGCGCCAATGTTTCTAACTTGATTAGGGTCTGCCCCACAAAAAACCAAAGTGTCATCAGCAAAGAGAAGGTGAGAGACAATAACCTGATCCGACTCTCTTCTTCCCATAGAAAAACCAGAGATGAGACCCCTGTTAATCGAGGCATTGATCATCCTACTAAACGCCTCCATGACTAGAACAAACAAGAAAGGAGAAAGAGGGTCTCCTTGCCTCACTCCCCTTGAGCTACCAAAGAATCCGGAAGAAGATCCATTAATCAAAACCGAGAATCGCATAGACGAAATGCAATGTTCAATCCAGGAACACCATTTCTCTCCAAAACCGCACCTTCTCAGTAAGTAAAGTAGAAACTTCCAATTCATATGATCATAGGCCTTTTCCATATCTAATTTGCACAACAAGTCGGGTTCCCCTGATCTAATTCGGCTATCCAAGCATTCATTGGCAATAAGAACTGAGTCCAAGATTTGCCTACCTTTAACAAAAGCATTCTGGGGTTTAGAGATGACCCTATCCATCACTTTCTTCATTCTGTTAGCTAAGACCTTTGCAACAATCTTATATGTCCCTCCCACAAGGCTAATCGGGCGAAAATCCTTAATATTGGAAGCTCCATGAATCTTCGGAATAAGAGAGATGAATGTAGCATTAAGGCTTTTTTCAAATTTACCTCGCTCATGGAACTCCGCAAAAACCGCCATGATATCCTTCTTAATCACATCCCAGCAATCCTGGAAAAAAGCCATCCGGTCCTGGCGCCTTGTCCCTATCCATACCTTTCACCACCTACCACACTTCCCTCTCCTCGAAAGGAGCTTCCAACCTAGAGGCCTCACCGACATTCAACATATCAAAATCAAGATCGTCCAGCCTTGGTCTCCAGTTGAGGCTCTCTGAAAAAAGAGACTCGTAGAAGTTAGTAACATGATTGCTAATGACCCCTTGATCTGAAGAAATAGAGCCACCCACATTCAGAGACTCAATAGAATTATGTCTTCTGTTTGCATTAGCAATCTGATGGAAGAATTTCGTACATTTGTCTTCCTCTTTCAACCAACGAATCCTTGATTTTTGCCTCCAACTAATTTCTTCATGTAAGAGAAAATTCTCCAACTCCCTGGCTAACAACCTCTTCCTCTCCATCTCTTCAACAGATAACCCTCTCTCTTCCTCCTCCCTCTCAAGAGCCTTAATACTCCCCCCCACATTGCCAAATTCCTAATCATTCCATCTCTTAATATCCCCCTTAAGAGCTTGCATCTTTTTTGCCAAAATAAAGCTCGGAGTACCCTGGAAGTGGTAAGACTCCCACCAACTTCTCACTTTGTCCACAAAACCCTCCGCTTTAAGCCACATATTCTCAAACTTGAAAGGTCTTTTACCTCCCAAAATGCAGCTACAATCAAGAATAATAGGTGCATGATCCGAGCACACCCGAAGCAACCTCTTTTGACGCATACTAGGGTAACGAGCTTCCCATTCCGGAGAGACAAGGAATCGGTCTAGCCATGACCACGAATGGTTGTTAGACCAAGTAGAAACCCCCCCAGCTAGCGGGAAATCCATGAGACCCTGCTCCGATATGAAATCTGCAAAATCCCTCATCGCGGACCGAGAAAAAGCCCCCCCGGATCTTTCACTAGGAAACAGAGTAGCATTGAAATCCCCACCTATACACCAAGGCAAATCCCACCAACTCATAAGACCCACCAATTCCTCCCATAGGAGACGCCTGACGTTGTCTCTATTAGGGCCATACACCCCCGCAAAAGCCCAAACAAAACCATCGTCGACGTTTCTAAAAGAGCAAGCCGCCACAAAACTGCCCAAAGCCACCTCAACCTTCGTAACTACTCTTCTATCCCACAACACCAAAATACCACCCGAGGCCCCTCTAGAAGGGACATAGCACCAATCCGCATAAGGGCACCCCCACAAACTCCTCACAAAATTGTTCGTGACAAAGTCCACCTTTGTCTCTTGAAAACACACTATATCCACCTTCCAACTTCTAAGAACATTTCTAACCCTTAGCCTTTTATCCCTTGCATTCAAACCCCTCACATTCCAAGAAAGGATCTTCGGCTTCATTAATTAGTCCGATTAGCCCTCCCCTTTTTGCTGTCCCTCAAAGAGCTTCCACTGTGCACCTCATAATTAACGGAGGAATTAAGGTTATTGAGCTCTCTTTTACCTCTTCTTCCTATATGAATATCCACGGCCGCTCCCTCTTTCAACACCTCTCCCTCATCCCTACCAATGCCCTCATTATCAGCCATAATGAACCCAAAAGCCTCCGACAACTTCCCATCTTCTCCATCATAAGAGACACCCACAAGCTTGCTGAATTGAGTAACATACTCCACCGAGATAGGCTCCTGATCCTCAAAAGGAACCAAAGCTAAGGAATCTGAAACTAACGACTCACCCTGCGAACTAAGATCCTTACCCCCAAAATAAACTTCTCCCAAAGAGCTAAAAGTCTCATCACAAGCACTGACCAAAGTCCCTTTCCACCTCGCAGAGATGTCCACTTCTGGCAGATCCCACTTCTCCAGACCCGGAGGAATCTCCCCCAGCATATCAAGCATCTTCTGTCCAGTACCATTACCTTCCCCCAAATCCTTTCCCGTCATCATCTGACTCATAGCCGGCCACTCCCATCTTTCAATGCCCGGAGGAAGCTCGCCCTGCAAATCACACCCCTCCTTACCCGACAGCTTCGCCGGCTGGCCCAGCCTGAAATTCATCAACTGGCCTGAGCCCCCTCCCTCCCCCTTGTCAAACTCCCTTCCAGAATTCCCCCCTTCTATTGAAACTATCGTCTACCCCAACATAATTGGCTTCTCTAGCTTCGCACGAGCTTCGGCAGCAACCCCAGGAGGTACCGACAGAACAGCACCAGTCAATATCTCTCTACGATCACCTGCCGGAGGAAGCGTCGGCTCCCTACCCAGAATACCCAGGCCTGAGTCACTCACCCTTGTCGACACTGGCGCTTGTGCGACTGTTCCGGTCGCCGGAGACAGCCCATCAACTCTATCGGCGCCCAGAACTCCTTCCCCTACCGCAACCACCTTCGTCGTCCCCTTCTCTGTCAGAGTTACCATCGTCGGCGCCTCTGTCGGCGACCCAGAGAGAGCCGAAAAATCTGATCTCATGAAAATCAAGTCTGAACTCTGCCCAGAGTTGGACAACGAAGCACCCATATCCCCCGCCTTACCCGCTACCTTCCTTCTATACCATTTTAGAATCTTATTGGGTCCACGTCCCGCAACAGAGGCCTGCTCCAAAATGGACTTCTGACCTGTCGTCTTCTTGGTTTGGCCCATGGGCTGAATCTTCAGCAATCCACTAATCTGTGGGGCCACCAGAGGCTTCTCCACAAACTCTTTTGGCCCACAAGAACCAAACCCACAACTGCACGTGCATCTAGCTCCTATACCTTCAAGACAATTCCTGATTTCCTCCTGTAACTTTAACAGGGAAATCTTCAGCTTTTCCTTCTCTTCCGCACACACGCAACCCTTACCAAATGTTCCAGAAGCATGCTCCTCACATGCTTTCTCCTCGTAACTTGAAGCCTTCTTCTGCAGCACCCCACAACTGGCTCCACTGACCAACGCATACCTACTCGTCAGACCCTTCGCCGAAACAGCCAAGGAACCTCATGACCAGCATGGCAGTCAGCAAGAAAGCTTGGCCCGGACGATTTGCTGATCCCTGTATCACCTCCTAATAGCCATTTGGGAACTCTCGCAATTGGTTCTGCAAAAGACCCAAACGGTTCCTCTACCTGCTTCAGTGAGGAAAGCAAGACCTCTGTGAAGCTCCTTCTCTAGTTCCCTGTCACTGCCCTCCTCGCTTCCCCAACGAATGGTTGCACAAAATCAATAGCAATCCGCAACTCTGACTGAAGCTGGTCCCAGCCCTTCCTGTGCCAACCTTCAGGCACCATGACTCTACCTTGCCTCTCAATACCATCAAACACTTCTAAAACCAGAAAGCTCCTGTGCCTATTGAAACATTTCTGGGCTAATGTACGTGGAAAACTATGAATAGATGCATTCCAAAATACCCTTGAATCCTCCACCGCCATCAACTCATCAAAGCTATTCACTAACCACACCGCTTCTTTCCAATCCAACCTTATCCAACGAGTCTTACCTCTGCAACGCTCTTGTAGTTTCAACACCGTATCTCCATCCTTCACGATCTACACAAACTCCTTAGACTCCACTGTCCAGGCCCTAGACAACCCCATGCTTCCTCGCATGGTATCTGATAAGTAGTGCAACATTTCTTTGACTACTTTAGCTTTAGCAATGCTGACCGTGTCACCTGTCGCTTCCTGAGCTTATTTAGGGTCAGAATTTTGCCCAAAGCCACCCACCATACAAAGAAGCTTGCCCTCGGTGGCGCTTGTCTTCGCCACACTCTTCCAAGGAAAACCCCTCCCTTCCGTGCAAGCCAGTGAGGTGTATAAGAGTTTGACCTTAAAGCAGCCTCTTTTGGAAGAGTTCCACCACAACCTATCTTCACACCCTCGACTCACTCTAGCAGAATGTAACACCTGAACAAAGGAGGCCAAAACATCCACCTCCCAATCATGAGCCTCTCTCGCAAAACTAACATTCCACTAATTAGAGCCTTCCAGCACCTCCAAGTGATCTGCAACCGAGGCGTCCTTGGCACAAGCAATGTTGAATAAGCTTGGGAAGGCAATCTTGAGAGCTGTATTACCACACCACAAATCATGCCAGAATCTAACCCTAGTCCCAACCCCCACCTCAAACCGAATAAACCTTTTGAAGGTGTCCCAACCTTTCCAAATGATATTCCATAACCCCACCCCAAAAGATCTACCCGGCTCCAATGAGCACCACCCTCCCCAAACACTTCCAAACTTCTCCTCCACCAAGATTGAGACATGGTATCTTCATCTTCCAGCGAAAATATGTTCTTGATCTACTCAAGGAAACATGAATGCTCAGATGTAAGGCCGTTTACATTCCAATAGAGTAGGATAAAAAGTGATGAAAGCCCTCTGGTGGATAAAGGCAAGTACCAATGGTTGGTTAGCAATTAATATACTTGTCACACACCAGGTAAGGGACTCTTCTTTGCCTGACATAATCATGTAAAAGTATAAGGTTATACAGAAGCAGATTGGACTAGGTCAGTATCAAATCAACGATCTACTTCAAAACACTGCGCTCTTGTGGTAGGAAATCTAGTTACCTAGCATAGTAAGAAACATTTAGTGGTTGCTAGATCTTTGTTTTCATAAGTAATGTATATTCATTCAAAGCGCAAAAGGCAGCAACCCTAACATATAAGAAGTATACAATAAAAAGGTTAGTGGTTGCTAGATCTAGTTAGGGGTGTCAACCCGGTCCGGTTTCCTGGTTTTTAGCCAAAACCGGGGACCGGAACCGGGAACCAGGTCCCGGTTCCGGTTTGCACCCAGTCCGGTAACCGTTTTTTTTTTTCTTTAAATTGTTTTTTGGCTTAAATCATTTTTTTTTTGACAAAACAACCACCAATTGTAGATAATCAAACAAATCCATACCCAAACCAAAACAAAAACAAATTCATTTAGGTAGAACAAAGAAAGATCTAACGAAGTGGGTATGAGCAAGCAAGTAGCTGGAGAAGGATTCCAACGATCGACACCAGTCAATAAGTAGATCTCGTCGTCGGGAACAACATACTAAAATTGCATCAAGATCGGATCACAAATGATCCTCCAATCTCTAACGGATGTGATTATGAGAAAAAACCTCATTTTTTCTCTCCTCTGCCGAATGCTCTTCTCTCTCTTTTTTCTTCTTTTTCTTTTGTTTTCTATTTCACCTAAAAGAAACTACCAAGAAGATAGAAAAAAAAAAAAAAAAAAAAAAAAAGAAGCTAGTAGGTGCCTGGGTGGGGAAGTGGTTGAATATTGCTGGTAGAGAGATAAAAGGGAAAAACTAAATTAAAATAAAATAAGTGGTGGGGCGTTTGTAGGAAAAGAAAGAAAGGAATTGTAAATTAATGAAATAATGAAGGTCAAAATGGTAAATTAAGCATCAAACAAAATTCCACTATTCCCAGCACTTGTTTATAGCTTTAAGGATAAGATATATTAATTTAATATATATAAAAATATTAAAAAAAAAATTATTATTATATATATGCACCCGGTTCCGGTATTCCCGGTAAAAATCGGGTGCCAAAAACCGGGTACCGGAACCGGGGTACTTGGTTTTTGATTTTTCCCAACCAGAACTGGAACCGGCTCCCCGGTTTCCGGTTTCCTGGTTTTTCAGTTCCGGTTCCGGTTCCCCAGTAATTTTTGACAGCCCTAGATCTAGTGCTGCAGCTGAATTCTCAAGCCATTGCCCATGGATATGTGAGTTATTATGGTTGAAGATTCTACTAAAAAAACTTGGATATGGTTGTAAGGAGCTTATGAGCCTATACTACGACAATAAAGCCGCAATTAATATCACTCATAATCCAGTTCAACATGATCGAACTAAACCCATTGAAATTGATAGACATTTTATAAAAGGGAAAATTGTGTGTAGGGATGATTTGTACGTCTTATGTGAAGATAGGGGTGCAACTTGCGGATATTTTAACAAAATGAGTATCCAATAGTGTTCTTCATTCAACCTTGTGCAAACTAGACATGTGAGATATCTTTGCCTCAGCTTGAAGGGAAGTGTTGAAGATATGTGGCTGATATGATTTGATATTATTCTAGGATTTGATTTCCTTTCCTATGTGAAACTTAATATTTGGAAAAGAAAAAAGAAAGATACTCATTAAAATTTGCCCATCTTTAAAAGGGTTCAGGGCATTTAGGAAGATTGTGGTAATTCTTCTTAGTTCAAACCCATGCAATTGGAAGCAAGACAGTTGTTTTGGGATGGAATAATTTCAAATTTCATGTTCTTAAACAGTGAAAAGAACATGCGTCTTTTGCTATATATGTTAACTTTATATATAGGTTTCTCTTTGAAGTTTCTCCCTCAGAAATTTTGTACATAGGGTGCGTTTTTCAGCTTTCTTTTGTTGTAAGGGTTCCTGTGTAACTCAAAAATTATCTTTTTGTAGGTCATTGGCTTGCATGGGGGCGCACTACTTGGTGTTGCCTATCGAACATCTAGGAGAATCAGTGCTGTTGCTGCAACAGCTATTTCAACAATTCAGTCAATGCCCTTATCAGGTTTTGGAAGTAGTGGTCCTTCTTCTTTTACTACTTTCGATGATGGATTTTCTTCTAATAAATCACCAGCTGAGGCAGCAGCAAATTTTCAACTCTACAGGTGAGAACAATAGCTATTTCACTTACTAACTTGTTATTAGCTTCACATCTGTAAATGAATGTGAATGAATGGACACCAATATTGGTTTTTATCCATTACCGTTTATGCTCTTCAGTCTTTATGAAGTTATTGAATATTAGAGAGCTTGATTGATAAAGTACATCCAGATGGCCTGACATCTGTAAATGAATGGCATCTCTTGTCATGTTCTAACTTACAGAATTTAAGGACATGTTAAGTTTGAAGCCAATATATTAGAGTCGTTCATATGCTCAATCTAGCCCATCAGGCTGTCCACTTCAGTCACCCTTCTAAAATCACCTTGGCATCTAGACTGATCTCTCAAAGCTGTAGTTTAGCAGGTTATTATGACCTGATTTATTCAATTGTTTTTAGTTTTCAATTTTCCTTCGAGTTAATTGTCGTTGCTGATGTGCTTAGTCAAAATAAATGTTTCTAATGATTTTGATTTTTTGTTATTCTATTAAGATGGAAGTTATTATGATTTCATTTTTTTGCAACATAGAAACCTCGGTGATTTTTTTTTTTTATTGAGTTATGTTTGGAAGGGCACTAAGTATTCTATCATGTAAGCCCAATAACATCATTTTCCATTAGGTCATATAGTTTGAGGCTACGAGAATAACCTTCTAGTAGTCAGGCCCCTCTAACCCCCATTCACTGTACCCTCCCCATCTTCCGCTGCACTCAAATCTCCCTGTATATTTTCACATCTCTCAGCTTCCAAGACCAGATCAAATTATTTTTGTATGTAGATTGCCAAATGATGTTTACTACTATATAATGCATATATTAGTTTTTATGCATGGTCGAATATAATCTTTAGAGGATTTGATTTGTATTTTATTTTATGTTTGTAAATCACAACAAGACGATTTCTATTTAATGTAGCTATTTGTGCAAGTATTTATGATTAAGAAGCAACTGCCTCTTGTGCATATCATGTATTAATGTATTTTACTATAGTATACGCTATTCCTGCAAATTATTGCATGTGTCTAAGTGATCCACAATGACGAAAAATCTCTCTTTTGCCTACATCTATCTAGACAAGCCAAAAACAAAGCTCTTATTTTCTGTTGAATAACAGGGAGCAATTTACTTATGATACTTGGTTGACGTTCATAAAAAGTATCTAATAAACCATGCACTATCAGACATTTATTTTGTGTTTAACTACTCTTATGTTTGCAGTTACTTATCCAAAAAAAAAAAACTTTTCAACTCATCATCATTACTTATCCAAAAAAAAAAACTCTTATGTTTGCAGTTGGGAAACTTTTCAACCTGTGGGTGGTCTTCTGCCACAGCCAGAGTGGACTGCATGGGACCAAACTGTTGAATATTGTGCTTTTGCGTATCAGCAATACATTGTCATATCTTCTTTGCGCCCCCAATATAGATACCTGGGCGACGTTGCAATTCCCTATGCCACCAGTGCTGTTTGGCATCGAAGACAGCTCTTTGTGGCTACGCCTACTACCATTGAGTAAGATATTGTTTCTGATCCACAATTTATGTATGTCCTAGCTTCTTGGTTTCTTTGACAGTGTGGTGATATTTTTTTTTTTTTTTTTTTGCTTTTGATCTGATATAACTCCGGCATTAATTATAATTATAATTGCAGAAATATGGAAAGATGAAAAAGCATCATGACTAGGTTCATTTTTATGTCAGCTTTACCCCGGTCAGGGACTTGAATACTAAAAAGGGGTATATAGTCCACATTTCTGTTTCATAGAAGGGGTGTCTGCAATAAATAAATAAAAAAAATATAAATTTATTTATTGAGACTTCTTGGCATTGTATTTAAGTGACTAAATTCTGTGTATTGACATTGTATTTAAATGACCCTTCTCCAAAAGAGCAATTGATTGTCCATAACAATCCCTACATGTATATAGTCTGTCAGTTTTGTGTTTGACCATAATTAATCAAATTAATTGGATTTATCTTTCTTTTTACAATCTCTTTATTTCTGGTTATAAAAGTATTTTAATATTCGTGTTTCGGTGTTTCTGATTATATGGATGGATGTTTGAGTGATGTAGGACACTTCGGAGGGTCAATTGCACAAGTCATGCAGCTAGAATTGAGTGGAAAAAAGTTTGAATGGAGATGCATTACTGGTTGAACGAGATTGGACAGAAAACATAGAGGCTAGGGTTTTCCTTTTAGTCTTTTGATATATTTTCTGTCTGAACAATATGATGTGTCCCTATTCTAGAAACATAATGAGGTGTCCCTAGTGAGTTGTCCTAGTGTGAGCTGTGTCCTATCCAGAATATTTTATAAAGCTTCTATAAGGATTATAGGTCCTTATTTAATTGTTTTAGGATTTCTAGTGCTCTTAGAATTAACCAATAAAAGGCATACTTTGATATTTGTTTTCATTATCGTTTACTGAATAAAAGACATGTTTCGGTGTCTTTGTTTTCATTAACGTTGCTTAACTCTTATTACCCCCTCCTTGCACTGCGTCATTGAGGATTTGAAGCACAGTACTTTTCCATGGTTTGCCACTAATGGTTCACATCATGATATCTTTTGAGATTTGACTGCTCACCTCTCTTATTTGGCTTCTCAGTAGAGTATTTTGTCTCTTTTTCTGTTTTCCCTCTTTATTCTCTTATTCCTTTGAGATAAATTCTATACATTTATGTTTTCCCTTCTTTTTTTTTTCTTTTTTTTTTTCGGGTTTTCAATGGATCTTCTTGCTTTTAACCACAGGAAAAGGGGGAAAAAAAAAATTATGGAGCAGTAGCAATATCATAGCTTTTTCACTACATTGTACTGATATTCGTCAGTTATTTGTCACCACCACCTCTACTACTGCTGATGAACACTAACCACAGGAGATGAAAATGGATAAGTAACTATTCTCTATCTAATGGCTGTGCTGTGCTTTCCAGATGTGTTTTTGCAGATGCTGGAGTAGCGCCTATAGACATAGAAACAAGAAAAACAAAAGAGGAGATGAAACTGAAAGAAGTACAAGCAAGAGCCATTGCTGAACATGGAGAGTTAGCACTAATCACTGTGGAGGGTCCCCAATCTGTTGCACAAGAAAGAGCATCTTTGAGGCCCCCAATGCTACAGGTTGAGAAATTCTTTAGCCTTTTATTTTTCTGTTTATGTAGTTTGTGGACTGTTGATTGGAGTAGATGGAAAATTTTATTTTTCCTTTCAGTTTCCTAGAAGGATTGGGCACCTTTGCTTAGCTCTAAATATGCTACCAAAATACCTTGGATATTTCTTGTGTGTTTCTGGAGACTAGCTTTTGGATTTTAATATGACATTTTTTTATTTGTTTAATATGTGAAGTTTTACTAAATAGGAAGTGGGAGGACTCAAATAGGAAATAGGAATGCTAAACCAAACCTGTAGTTGAAGTGGGAGGACTCAGGAAATGTATGACCACGGGCATATTTAATATTTTGGAGTTTCATCTGCCATAGGTTTCAGTAAAGTTATAATGAACTGTAGATTTTAATTGGCCAAAGATCCATTTAGTCACATTACTTGTTCATTCATAGTTTAATCCATGCCCGAATCAAGCAAGTCCATCTCTTATTGTTATCTTTTTACTTTTTTGGAGCTTAGGTATGTTGAACTTAGGTGACTGGTCTGAAAGTCTTATGTGTTTAAATGCGAGAATAGAACTCTGTTTTTTCTTTTTTTTGCTTTTAGTCAAAACTATTCTCCCATTTTCAGGTGGTGCGATTAGCTTCTTTTCAGCATGCTCCTTCTGTTCCACCTTTCTTAACTTTGCCAAAACAATCTAAAGTTGATGGGGATGATTCAGCAATGCCAAAGGAAATGGAAGACAGAAAGGTTAATGAGATAGCTGTTGGTGGTGGAGGGGTATCTGTGGCTGTTACTCGTTTCCCGACAGAGCAGAAACGACCAGTTGGACCTCTGGTTGTGGTGGGTGTCAGAGATGGAGTTCTCTGGCTAATTGATAGGTAATTAACAACCCCCCCCCCCCCCCCCCCCCCCCCCCTCTCTCAATGTTTGAATATCTTTCTTCTTCTTTTTTTAACTAAAACAATTTTAATGTTTCAATATCCAACCCAGGATCCTGAGGTTTTAGTTAGAACTAGTATATAATGTATCTTCATCGCATATAAGTTGGTTTCAACTTTCCTTGGCAAGTATATAATACAAGCATATTTCATACCCTATTTCTGCTTTCATCTAGTAAAACAATACCCTAGTACCATAGGCATGTGACACTTCAGAAAGTTAGTCTCATTTTGAAAAGATGAATTGTCTAACGTTGATGGGAGGATTATAAAGAAGCTCATGGGTGAAAGCCTCCCATTGGTTACTTACTAGGTGAGACAAGGCTTTATAAGTGATTTTATGGAGTTTCAATTACAGCTTGACTAGTCCTTTTGGACTAATTGTGTAGAAGTGGCTAGCACATTCCCTCTGTCATTACAATAGGTGGGTTCAGCATAGTCCCATGCATGAATTTATGAAACTGAACTAAATATATGATGCTTTGAACAATTTTCTTTGAATCTGATACTAAATACCACAATAAGGACCAAATAACAAAACTTGATCCAAAGTAAGACATGTGGGTTACAGCTCGTGTCCAAAGCTCTTGAAGTTATGGAATTGCCATTGACTACTAAAAGTATAGCAAACTGGAAACTTTCTAATGTTAAGGGACATAAATAAGATATTACAAAAATATCCTGTGGAGGTTCTCCATTATGCATCATCTTGTGGTTTTGGTTGTGGTTTCTTGGCCTTCTCCCGAGATCTAGTGTGCGAGTCTTCAAGCCCCGTGACGTTAAAAAACAGAATTTTTCACAAATTCATGCCTGGCCCTTGTTGTGACAAATAATTTTTTGAATTGCAAAGAAACAAAAAAGAACATAATAAAATTAGTAATTATACATGACACCAAGATTTACGTGGTTGGACTTAACAAGCCTATATTCACAGGTAAAGACGGCCAAGAAGAAATTCCACTATCAAAAGATGGAGTACATAAAGCTGTAAAGAGAAAACCACTCAAAATTCAAAGCCCCAATGCACCAAAAACTCATTCTCACCTAAAAGAGAAATTTAACACAAGAATTTGTTAAATATGTGAGGAGTTTGTGCAACTTGTTCTCTCTTGTTCTTACATGTGCCATGAAAGACCAAAAAGCTTCTTTTATAAGAGGCAAAGTCAGCTAGTAGTTTGTTATAAGCCGCATGTGACATGATGAAGAAAAACAAGTTTTCTTTAAAAGACATGGGCCCCACGGTGAGATGACTTGATGCAATTCAAGTTACTCATGATTTAGACTTCAAAATTATTGAATTTCTTGTCTTTTTACAAGTCTTTTTCAACTCTCACATACCCCTCTCTATTAAACCCACAAAATTTAAAGAGATAATCAAGGAAACAGCTACTAAAACAACAAATAAAAAAACTAAAACAGCAATCAACGTCATTTTTTTTTGATAAGTAAAACAGCAATCAACATCATAAAATTACCCTAGGAGGTCTAGGGTGTTACATCTTCCTTCATCTAGAGAGTACATAATAGTTGCTTCAAATACAATCTGTTAGTGAGACTCTTCCTCATGTACAAACTTTCTAGCTTCCGTCATAGTCCAATGGCATTTTCTTCATTGGCAACTTCACTCAAGACTCCACATCCAAAATCTTTGCCAAGCCTTGTTGCGACAAAGCGCGCATCTTGATGCACCAAAGGCTAAAACTATTTTGACCATCAAACTTTTCTACTTCGAATTTTGTAGTAGCCAACCTGCAAAAAATGACCTAATCTCCGATACCAATTTGTTGTGGCAAATAATTTTTCAGATCACAAAGAAATAGAAAGGAACATAATAAAATAAGGCAATCACACAGGGTACTAAGATTTACGTAGTTCGGCTAAGCAAGTCTACATCTATATGCGGAGATGACCAGGAAAAAAATTTCACTATCAAGAGATGGAGTATAAAGAGTAGGAAAGAGAAAACAACTCAAAACCCAAAGGTCCAAATATGTGAGGAGTGTACGTGGCTTGCTCGGTGAAGGGCCGAATAGCTTCTTTTATAAGAGGCAAAAGCGGGCTAGTAGCTTGTTATATGCATTACTTGCTCGTCTTTTTTACGAATTCTCAAACTTAATTGCCTACTATCTCTTGCCTCTCTGCAATATCAATTTATTAAAAGCGCAAGGGGTACAACCCATATACAGAAGAAGTACACAAAAAGAGCTCATACATACAAGCTTTTAATTTGAAAATGACGCACATAAATCTAGGAATTACGCAATCGTTGAAACTTGCGAAGAATGCCACAAAACTCTCCATGAGAAAAGTGTTTGAAGCACCCTTTTCTTCAACTCTGTAATTCCAAGTTCACGGTCCTCAAAACTCCGTGCATTCCTTTCTCTCTATAAGCACTACATTACACATAAAGGAGCCATTCTCTAGATTTGCAAAACTGTACGATTACCCCTTTATCCTTTCCAACTTCCCAAACATTCTTTCAACCTACTCGGCATCATCCACTTAGCACCAAACAGCTGACAAACCATATTCCAAACTTCTATAGCAACTTCACAATGCAATAGTAGATAATCAATAGATTCACCACTCTTCTTGCAGATACAACACCAATCCGTCACTATAATGTTCTTCTTACATAAGTTGTTGCCTCTCTCTTAATCCATTCATCCAATGTCACTATTATATGTTGCAAGGATACATAATTACTTGCATGTTTTTGTATGTCTAGGCTGCTTGTTAGAGTGAACGCACCATAGGAGTTTCTAGTTTTGCTTTTGTGCATAGTTATAGAGGTTGTTTCATTCAACAACTGTGTATGATTCCATTTCCAAGTGCGATACTTTTTCAGCCATAAGGGCTAGGCTAGAAAAACAACTACATCGTTTCCAGTTGCTAGACCAGTTCTCCGACAATTCTCCCTTAAAGGGGAGTTTGTTACTAAATCAACTAGACAAACTTTTATTCTTCATTCTGTTCTGTGACAGCAACCACCAATTCTTACTCACATAAGAAGTTTTGAGCTTTGATGTTGTCTTTTATTTATAAAGAAAGGGGGTCAAGCAGTCCGTAAAGGACCTTTTAATTTTCTAAGTTACCAGAGTCATGCCACATTTATGCAGTGATCTCTTTACAGTTTATTTATTTATTTATGGAGACAAGAATGGTATATATGACATGTGAGTTTGCTTTGTTAGGTACATGTGTGCACATGCCTTATCCCTTAGCCATCCAGGTATTCGCTGCCGGTGTCTTGCTGCCTATGGAGATGCTGTTAGTGCAGTGAAATGGTATTGTTATTATTGCTATAGTCATTATTGTTTCCATTGTTGTTGTTATTACTATTATCCTCTCTCTGTTTTTCAATATATGTCACTATAAATATACCTACACTATGAATGTACTTGAGCAGGGCAAGTAAGCTCGGCAGAGAGCATCATGATGATTTAGCACAATTTATGCTAGGGATGGGATATGCTACTGAAGCACTTCACTTGCCTGGAATATCTAAGAGGTGTGCCACACAAAATATTATTCTCTCACTGATTTAGATCACATTGTCTATTGTTGCTTATGTTACTTCAAATTGTGGAACAACATTTCTGTCAATATCAAGCACACTTTATCAATGTTGGAAAAGAAAGATACCTGTAATATAGGGGTGTACAAGCTGGCAATTATTAACCATCTAATAATAACTAATAACCGCTAACCGCATTGTAGGCCGTTGGAAAAAATCGAACAACCTAGGGCAGGGTGGTTAGCAGTTTTAGGGGAAGCGGAGGCAGTTAGGAGCCCAACGGGTCCCCCCATTGACTTGGCCCGGGCCTAACTGAAAGTGAAGTGGCAGGCCTACCCATCCCAACCAAGGGTATGCTGGATTTGCGAAGAGCAGTAATAACCGCCTACCCTTATATATATTATATATAAAAATAATAATAATCATACACAAAACGTCATTTTGGCTTGTTTGATATAATGTTTTTGTTTTGGAGTTTAATGAAATTGATCTTTATTCATAATAATAATAATAATAATAATCTTGAACTTGGTTACATTTTGCAGCCTTCTAATTATTATTTTTTTTTAAAAGAAAAAAAGGCCAAAACCATCTAAAACAAGCCCTAAAAAGAGACTCAAGAAAGGGGCCCTAAACATCAAAATAGGCACAAAAGGCCCATTTCTAAAAAGTGGTTATGCGGTGCGGTTATGAGTTTCAATAATTGCTAACCGGTGGTTATTTTAAAACTATTAACTGCCTAAGGTGCAGTGGTTGTGGTTACGAAAATTCAATATCTGCCTAAGGCGATTGCGATTAGCAGTTAGAGGCAATAACCGTTAACCACAACCGCTTGTGTTAACGGTTATGCACCTTGTACATGCATCTTTAAATATGGTTGATGTGTCAGGCACCTTGTACATGTGTTGGACGCTTATGTATCCTTATAAAAACATAAAGCTCATTGGTTCTAAACTGGCTATGCACCATTTTAAGTGCAGAAAGACCGTATATCTTCTTGTGTTATGATCCACGGATTCTCATCGAAAATTGCTATAGAGGGTGAATCCACTTTGCACTTTTTTATTGTTTACTTTATATGCCATTCCTTATAACTTTTGGTTATTCTACACTGTAGCTTCTGGAAAAAATTTTCCAGTAGTGGATTCCTTTCATAACTTTGGATGAGTGGGAAAAACTACCTTGTTTTGATTTGCGTCTTACCCGTATTATCTTTTTTCTTTTTCTTGTTTTTTTTTTGTTGGGGGGATTTGCCGCGGGGAGAAAAAGCATTTCAAACTGACATCCATAGGGAAAGTTTTCTTTTTATAAGCATATATAAATTTATTTAATGTTTTGTAGGTTGGAGTTTGATCTGTCAATGCAGAGCAACGATTTGAAAAGAGCTCTTCAGTGCCTCCTTACAATGAGCAACAGCAGGGATATAGGACAAGATTCTACTGGGCTTGATTTGAATGACATTCTCAGTTTAACAGCTAAGAAAGAAAATGTTGTAGATGCTGTTCAAGGAATAGTGAAATTTGCAAAGGAGTTTTTGGATCTTATTGATGCTGCAGATGCAACTGCACAAGGTGAAATTGCTCGTGAAGCTCTTAAGAGGTTAGCTGCTGCAGGTTCTGTAAAAGGAGCTTTACAGGGTTATGAGTTAAGAGGACTAGCTTTGCGTCTTGCTAATCATGGAGAATTGACACGGCTGAGTGTATGCTGTCTTGTTCACTTGTGCTTCTCTTGCATAGTTTGTCATTGAGCTTTATTTTACATGGTGATGCATGCTAAAGTATTGTAACATTTATTTGTTGCATACTGCCTATGAGTTCTAATTCAAATGGCACCTCCTCCCACTATAGAACAGGGAGAAGGTGAGTTGTGGTTGAGACCCATTAGGTGCATTTCTTTCTTTAGCAACATAACAACATTTAACTTCCTCTCTCTCTCTCTCTCTCTTTCTCTGAAGACACCAAAGACTATCACTGTTTCACCGTTGTCTCTTCCTCTACCCTCTTCTCCTGTTCTCCCTTTCCATTTTACACTTTTTTTTCACAGTTCAGCCCTTGCCAGATCCTCTAGCCTCCTTTGGATTTGGTTTTTTCAAAACGAGATCTATTCACTTCAGGTGCCACTCCACCATGCTCCTGGGTCTCTCCTCTTTCCGTTGCTGCCAGCCTCTTCTTTGTCCAGCCACCATGCGCCGCTGCGTGGACAGCCCTACAAGGCACGTGACACCTCCTCTCCTCACCTCCACTGCATACGGCTGTTGTTTCTGGTCTCCTGCGACGGTCCCTGCCTTCTGGTCGCCACTGCCGGCACACGGTCTTCACGCGTCGACGAGTGACTTGCACGTGCCGGCCTTCCTTCGTCTCTTCCTCCACTTGCACTGCCGTTTTGTGGGTTTATTTGCTTTTTTTACTGCTTTTTATTCCCCCTTTAACTTTGTGGTTTTTTATTCTCTTATCTTTTTCCCATTTTCTAAGTTTATTTGTAGTTGTTACCCAACAGGTATTCGGTAGGATTGAAGGGTATCTTAAGGGTCATGCCCCTAATTACGTCCCCTACTCTGGGAATTTGCATAGGGTTAAAGGGTCTTGTGGCAGTCATGCCCTTGCCCATGCCTTGTTTAACCGCCTTTCTTGGCGACCAAAATTCTTGGTATTCGTACCAAGAATGCATAGGGCCACGTCATTTATTCGATGCATTCCCTCTTTATTTATGGTTTCTCTGCTTTCTTGTTTTTGGGGGGGGGGGGGGGGGGGGCTTATTGTTGGGTTGCCCAACCCTTTTTTGTTGTTTTTTATTGTAGTCCTTGTTTGATGTACTTAAAAAGAAAACATTTATATGTTTCATATTGTTCATGTCTGTTCTTCCATGAATAGATGTGATGGTTATACTAATTAAATCCTTACATAATCGCAGTTAACAAAGTCATTTTGTTATTTTGTTTATCTCTAACGAGGTTATGCCTCTGTATGTGTTGTGTGATTTGAATGAACAATGGGGTGCCAATTGAGGTCAGAAATAGGCCTACACGGTTATAAGGCAAAGTTACAGGTTCGTAAATATCTTAAGTGGGAGAAATTGTGCAAGGAACCTGCAAAAATTGAGGCTAGGAAAAACATTCAGGATCATGTGTGGTAGGACGAATCAATCCAAGTGTGGGATCAGTTTCTGAAATGAGAAATCCATCATAGTGATCCATACTGGAGCTTAGGTGTCCTTGCTCCATGATGGCTTGATATCCTTTCAGCTTTAGTCAAAATCTTGAGTGGTTCAGGTCATCAAGAAAGGCAGTAAGCACAAATGGGAATGATTCTTGGATATGGCTTGATTGTGTATAATACAACGAAGAAACATTGGACAACAGCAGCTTTGGATATTCTTTTTATCTTTGTTTGACTTTCTTTGGTTGTGCCTAGTTTGGTGAAGAACCTGCTTTAGGAGTGATTGATCAAGGATCAGAGCAGAAACATCAAGGTCATTTGAAAAGTGGCATCTTTAGTGTTTTGTGAGGATAATGAAAGAGCTATCAAGGAGAAAAAAACAATCTTAGTTAAGCTTAAGGATATTATTTTGTTTCTACCTTTATGTGGGTCCCTTTCTCGACCTCCACCCGTTGGTGAATTTCTTGCTTTTGCCATGTAAAACGATGATGGGTTCATGTGACATCCACAGCTCTTCTCTCATAAGACAGCTCAAATTTTGTTGTTACCTGATTTATAGTAATTGAGTAATGTCCACTGGACCACTGGTCATATTGCAGTTTTTACGGTTCATCTGAAGATATTTTTTGTTTTCAATGACCATCAATGCCACAATGTTATGTCTAAAGTAATGGTGTTGAATGAATAGTATATTACTCTTCATGATGAGCTTTTTTATTACCGTATTCTTACTTTAAAAGTGATGTCATGATTGTACTGCAGGGTTTGATAAACAATCTGATCTCAGTTGGTTTGGGACGTGAAGCAGCATTTTCAGCTGCAGTTTTGGGAGACAATGCTCTTATGGAAAAGGCATGGCAGGATACGGGGATGCTTGCCGAGGCTGTGCTTCATGCACATGTATGAACTCTCTTTTTTTTTTCCCTCCACTTGGTCTGAATCGTATATGCCCCATGTACGATGAGTCACTAATATAGACGGTTTAACCCTAACTTTGGTATTTTTGCCTGACATTATGAAAATTTCTCTAGGCCCATGGAAGACCAACGTTGAAGAATTTGGTTCAAGCTTGGAACAAAATACTGCAGAAGGAGGTTGAGCACACTCCATCGACAAAGACAGATGCTGCAGCTGCCTTTCTGGCTTCCCTTGAGGAACCCAAGCTTTCAAGTTTGGGAGAAGCAGGGAAGAAACCGCCCATTGAAATTCTTCCTCCTGGGATGACATCTCTCTCTGTTTCTATTTCTGTTCAGAAAAAACCAGCCCCTGCTAATCAGAGTTCACAACAGGAATCAGACAAGCAATTGCTATTAGAAGCACCTCCCTCTACCACACCAGTGAGCGCTCCACTCCAGTCAGAGTCCACATCAGCACCAGTGAATGCTCCACTCCAGTCGGAATCCACCTCAGCACCAGTGAGTGCTCCACTTCAGTCAGAATCCACTCTGGGACCATTGAGTGCTTCCCTGCAGTCAGAATCAAGTAAACCCGATTCAGACAATGGAGCCCCTGGATCATCATCAGTGAGTGATCCAGATGCAATTGCTTCAGAGGCAAGTATCCGAGCAACATCTATGAGTAACTCAACACTGGAAGAGGAGACAAGTATTCCCACCACATTGCCGATGAGTGACCCACTTGCTTGAATAGCAGATCCTGCCAATCTGTATATTTCAAACAGAAAACTTTCAACTGACCGTCCTACAGATCCTTTGTCTTGTCATATGAAGTAATCTTTACAGTGACAATGCAATTTTGAGAGCAGAGGAAATTCATTCGCTCCAAGTTTCAGGCTTGTTTATAATTCTTAAAATGAATATATTCTTGCTTTTATCTGGTTTAACTCTTTTTTTAAGCTTGTATCAAACTTGAATTGTGGTACAAGAATTGTCTTAAAACTCCTTGTGATGTCCTCTTGCATCTAATTGATCTTCCCATCTAATTTCGTCCAAATTTCCCCCTTCTTTTTTATTTTTTTATTTTTTTAATACGAGATAGTGAGGGGAATAGCATGGTGTAAGTTGCTTACATATCATACTGCTAGGAGCATTTTGCATAGGTTCACGTGTTTTGGACTTGAGTCATTGCAGGCCTACAGTTGCGTTCAAGCTTGACTCATTCTTTTAATGAATTTGTGCTCAAAGGAGTTGTGAATTTGTGCTCAAAGGAGTTGTCCAGCCGATTCCTGCTCTTGAAGGTTGTTATTGTTGTGGTGGTGGCGGCGGCGGCTATCCTTCGGGTGCTGCAACAGTTCTCTCAGTTGTACCATTTATGGTGCACCTTCATAAGCCACCTCTTTAGGTGGCCAGGCTTATTGGTTGTACCAATAAGCTATAGGGTCACGTTATTTATTTGATACATTTCTTTTTTATTTTCTGTTTACCTACTCTAATGAGGATATTTTGGGGCTTATTGTTAGGTTGTCCAGCGTGTTGATGTTGTTTTCCCTCCCCTATTTTCCCATATTTGCTCAGAAAAAAATAAAAAATAAAAACAAACAAATAGCATTACTTCTGCCCCCATTGCCATTTAGATTGGGTTCACCTATTGACTAGGATGTATGGGACAATTTTCTTTTAAATCGGGTTGGAACAACTTTCTCCAATTCAATTTATATAAAAATTATAAAAATAAAATGTATCCCTTTATTAATAGCATATGCACCCAAATTAACAAACTCAAATAAACAAGACAAAAGGCTGGATAATATCAAGGCCAACAAAAAAATTGCGACAATGAGTTCGCATTTTTCTCTTAAATTATTACTCAATTGACAATTTTTTTTTTTAACTTTTAATTGCGACAATGTCTCTTAAAGTATTAAAAAATTGGCAATGCCCTTAAGGCCAACAAAAAGACAAAAATGACCCAAAATGTTTTTAAATGAATTCAACAAAATTTCACACATTGATTTAAAAAAAAAAATAGTTTTTAAAATATATATATATATATATATATATATATATTTTATCAAGAGTATTTTTGTCGAGATATTAATAATTTTTTATTGTTTAGGTTACATTTTTTAGGAAAACTGTGTCCCATTATCGTTTGGATGGTAATTTAATTTGAAAGATATGAATTCTTTCCCAAAAGTATATATATAAAATAAA
Organism: Corylus avellana; assembly: GCF_965113065.1. NCBI lineage: Eukaryota > Viridiplantae > Streptophyta > Magnoliopsida > Fagales > Betulaceae > Corylus > Corylus avellana. Next base: position 58,739 of record NC_142495.1, read on the forward strand.
TAAAAAAAATTAAACAAAAATAATATTCAAATCCGACCTTATTCGAATCACATAGCCTCTTTTCTTTCCCAACGGCGAAAAGTCCATTTTCCGTTCTTCAAATCGCGAAACCCTCTCTATCAAGCGAGTCTTTTCTCGGACGATTCATCAACTGGTCACCCTCATCCTCATAAGGTGCCTATTTTTCTTAATTACGATATCATCCGTATTGTTATTTTAATAATTCATGTTTGCAATCCAATTTTGATATATTACCCAACTACACCCTGTTTAGTAGATATTGTATAATTTGTATATGAAATAGATCTTTTCCGTATGGATTCGATCAAAAACTAATCAAAATATATTTTGAGAAAATCCTGAATTTTAATTTTACTCCCACAAGCACAAAATAGCCGAGCGGAGAAATCTTGAGCATTAACTGAAACTCGGTCTTGTTTGTGATCGAAATTGTTAGAATTTAATTTTTAAATGTTGTATGTTGGTCATTGAGGTACAGAAAGGGAGAGATGGGTGTGAAACAAGCTATAAAGAGCCTTGATGCGTTTCCTCGTGCAGAGGACCACTTGCTGCAGAAAACTCAATCTGGCGCACTAGGTGATGAACTCTCATTTTTCTTTTTAATTTTATTTCAAGAGCTGCTGATTGCAATGGTAACCTGATCGTTTTTTTTTTCTTCTTTGGTTTTTTTAGTCTCCGTCGTGGGTCTAGTGATAATGGCCATATTATTCCTGCACGAGCTGAGATATTATATTACCACATATACTGTTCATCAGGTTTGTATTTTATTTATTTTGCTGCCTCTTCCTCTTTCTCTGGTGCTCTTCATTTCAGTTCACTAGATTTTGAAATGACTAGCATTTAGGCCCGTAAATCTGCTGTGCCAGCAAAGAAATGAACAATCGAGTTGATCATGGTGAGGGTTAGTTATTTAAATGCACAAGATGAAAAAGAAAAAATCGGTTCATAAAGTTAAATTGATCAAGGATTATAGTTGGTCTCAATATGCTTCCAAAGAATGATGTTTCTCTTAGTGGAGTACGGCATGAAGCATATTACAATCTGTTAATAGTAGTATGCCTGAGTGAAAATAATATGATATTTTGATCAGTTTAACTATTTTTATCCCCAGTGAATCAACCAAGTAATTAGATAACAAGTGATCCTTTTGGTGTGATGGTATAAACTTTATGAGCATGTGGGTCATCTAACTGATGTTCTCCGTGTTTCGGCAGATGTCTGTTGATTTAAAACGTGGAGAAACTCTTCCAATCCACATAAATATGACATTTCCTTCTTTGCCCTGTGATGGTTAGCCTATTTCTTTCTTTTATCTCTTAAGTAAACGCCAGTTTGTTTACATTTTTTTTTCCATCCTTGAGTGTTGGCTTTATGTTTCTGCATGCAGTTTTAAGTGTTGACGCAATTGATATGTCAGGCAAGCATGAAGTGGATCTTGATACAAACATTTGGAAAGTAAGACAATTTCCTACTTTCAGAAGTTTTTCTTTGCAGATTAAGAGCCTATTTGGAATTGCGTTTGAGAAATAGAGCTTTTAAGTCAAAAAGAGCTTTTAGGCAAAAGCTTCAGTTTTAAGCTTTTGCCAAAAGTGTTTTTTGGTCATTTTTTTGCTTTTTAGATCCTTAAAAGCGTTTTTAATTTTTTTACCAAACGAGTATTTTTTTCTTTAAACAGACTTTTTGAGTGTTAAAAGCACTTTTAAGCCTCTCAAATGCAATCTCAAACAAACCCTAAGTCAACATAATGTCTTGCAGTATTTGCTGTGTATTAGGGTTCTATCCCTTTTTTCCACTTTTTTTTATGAATATTTTTCTTTATCCAAAGGATCTTAATGTTGTAACTTTTAAGACATTAATAAATGCATTGCACTATCTTGATAGTAGTTTTTTGAGATTTGGAGGCCAGTGTTCTCTGGATCAAATGGCAACTCCTCTTTCCATGAATAAGGGTAAAGGGTCAATTCATTTGTTTAATCCAAGTAGGTGCGTGAGTTTCGTTTGCCTATCCCAAAATGGAAAAACAAAAATTAAAAACAAGAAATGATGTATTGAATTAATTTTTTGTAAGACTTTTGGTGAAGGATGAACTATTTGCATTTTCTTCCCCAGGCTGTTTAGACTTTGAATAATTTGCTTCATTCCCTGAGAATCAGGAACGACATAACTTCCTTCATAATTTGCTGGCTCATTTGGTAAACTCAGCTTCCACTACATAAATACCAAGTGCGCAGCAAACATGCCTCTGAATCTATGTGGATTAAGTTAAGGAAAGATGGAGTGATTGACAAGATCCATTTGCTTCTTCAAGGACTTAAAACACTAAAATGATTAGGTTCCCAATTTCAAACGTCTAGTTTTTTTACTGTAAAAGTTCTATCGACATCAACCACGCAAAGAAAGTTACTATGAAGGAACTGGATAATTTGGAGTTGACCCATTGGGGAGGAATCCTCCTGTTTGTCCATCAAAATATGGGAAATGAGATAGAATTTTTGTTCAGATAGTTTCAGCTTCGAAAAGTAGAGTCATCATATCCACTCTATTTACCCTTCCTATGAGACTACAATCAGACGTGATTTCAATCATTTTGTCCATCTTTATCAAGACATTGTCAATGTAGTCTATGGGTCTATTTGTTTATTGTTACTAGTATTTGATGGTACGATGTACTTTATCTAAGCATGAAATTCTTCTCATGTTTCCATGTATTCAAACATGATCACTTTGCAACTTATTGGTGGATTTAAGCATCAAATGCCTTTCATGTGAGAGAATAAAAAGGTTTAAATCCAAAATAATAATAGAATTGGTGGTGTTGGTGGTCGTGCAAAAGAAATACAAGGATTGTAATATTAATTCAAACATCGTTTCTTTTTTTTTCTTTGTAGAAGCAGGTGGTATGTATTGACTAAAGGGAATCATTTTTTTTTTTTTAATCGATTAGTATGCTAGGGGCTTACAGTGATATTTATAATACTTTTTTGATAAGTAATGTTGTGTATACCAAAAAGCGCAGCGGGCACACTCCTAGTACGTGGGAAGTACACAAGAGAACGCCTAATTAGAAGAAGAAAAGAGAACAAGAAAATCGGAAAAACTAATCACTAAAGGAGCTAAACAAACAGTTGTCCAAGTGAAAAGAGAAAAGAAGAAAAAGGATTTGAGCTCCTCCAAAGTCCTCTCAAGATCCTCAAAGCTTCTCACATTTCTTTCCCTCCATAGGCACCACATAAGGCGAAGAGGACCGTTTTCCACACAATAGCACTCCGAGAACTACCTCCCGTCAACTTACAAGCAAAAAAATTCACCACACTACTAGGCATAACCCAAGATAGCCCAAAGCGACTAAAAATAGCATACCATAATTCACGGGCAAGGGGGAAAAAGGCCGTTTAAATTCGAGAACATGAGGCTCAAAGCGGAAGGGTTTGTGCCCCTAGTGAAACAGTGGTGGGATTCTTATGTGTTCCAAGGTACGCCTAGCTTTGTTTTTGCTTGCAAGCTCAAGGCTTTGAAGATGAATTTGAAGACACGGAATGAGGAGTTGTTTGGCAATATAGGTAGGAATAAGAGGATCCTTCTTGAAGATCTCCGAGTGTTTGATGTTCATGAAGAAAGTAGGGCCTTGGATGAGAATGAGTTAATGAGGAAGGCTAAGCTTGTTCGAGAGTTAGAGAGGCGTACTCTTATGGAGGAGGTGAGTTGGAGGCAGAAATCGAGGGTGATGTGGTTAAAAGAATGAGATAAATGCAATAAATTTTTTTCACTCCATAGCCAACTCTAATAGAAGGCACAATTCTATGGACACCCTTATGATTGGAGACAGCCCTTCTTCCAATCAGGAGGAGATCAGTGAGCACATTCTTGAGCTCTATCAAAAGCTCTTTCCCAAGCAATGCAGGGGGAGGCCTATGGTAGATGGTATTCCCTTTGATTCCATTTCGGAGGTGAAGGTTGGTTGGTTGGAGAGAGACTTTGAAGAGGAAGTGGTGAGAAAGGTAGTGTCAAAGATGAATAGAAATAAGGCGTCGAACCTCGATGGGTTTTCTATGGCTTTCTTCCAAGCTTGCTAGGAGGTTCTAAGGGAGGATATTATGAAGGTGTTTAGGGATTTTTATGGTGGTGGGATGTTTGAAAAGAGCCTCAATGCTGCTTTCATTTCGCTTATTCCAAAGATTAATGGTGCTATCAATCTCAAAGACTTCCGCCGGATTAGCCTTGTGGGGGGTATCTACAAAATCATTGCTAAGGTTTTAGCAAACAGATTGAAGACAGTTTTGGATAAGATAATCTCCAAGTCACAAAGTGCTTTCATCAAAGGTAGGCAAATTCTAGACCCTATTTTGATTTCTAATGAATGTCTTGATAGTAGGTTGAGATCTAGGAAGCCAGGGGTCATTTGCAAAATGGATCTAGAAAAAGCATATGATCGTGTGAACTGGGATTTTTTGTTGTACTTGCTGAGGAGGAGGTGTGGTTTTGGGGGGACTTGGTGCTCATGGATAGAACATTGCATCTCTTTGGTGCGGTTTTCGATTCTGGTCAATGGCTCTCTTAATGGGTTCTTTAGTAGTTCCAGGAGCCTAAGACAAGGGGACCCCATTTCTCCTTTGTTGTTTGTTTTTGTGATGGAGGCTTTTCTCTCATCTTCTGTTTGTCGATGACACGTTGATTTTTTGCAATGCTATGCCCGGCCAGTTATGTTATTTGCGTACTGTGTGTTTTGCTATTTGAAGTAGCTTCCGATTTGAAGGTTAACTTGGCTAAGTTAGTGTTAATTCCGGTGGGGAATGTGGATCAAGTGGGAATGCTAGCCGGTATTTTAGGTTGTGGGGTTGCTACTTTGCCAATAAAGTACCTTGGTCTTCTGTTGGGAGCCTTTTATAAGGCCAAGCATATTTGGGATGGCGTTATCGAGAAATTAGAACATCAGTTGGCCAATTGGAAAATGTTGTATTCGTCAAAGGGCGGTAGGGTCACCCTTATCAAGAGCACCCTTGCTAATTTGCCCACTTATTACTTGTCTCTTTTTCCTATCCCGGTGAGTGTTGCTAACCACATCGAGAAGTTACAACACAATTTTTTTATGGGCCGGGATAGGTGAAGAGTTCAAGTATGGGTTGGTGTGATGATCAACCGTTGAAGCATGCTTTCCCTTCCTTGTTTGGTATTGCGAGGTATAAGGACGCGTGGGTGGAGGATAATTTTAGTTGGAGGAATTGGAGGGCTGAGTGGAATGTCCTTTGTGTGCGCTGCGCCCAAGATTGGGAATTAGATGGGGTCTCATCTTTCTTTAAATTGCTATACTCTTGTAAGGTTTCTTATGGTAATGCGGACCGTATTCGATGGTCCTTATCTAAAAAGGGTACGTTTGAGGTGAAATCGTTCTATAAGGCCTTGTCCATTCCAGATTGTGGGGGGTTTCCATGGAAGAGTATTTGGCGCTCTAAAGTGCCTTCGAGAGTAGCAATTTTTGGGTGGACTGCGGCTCTCGGTAAAATTCTGACACATGACAATTTTTGCGAAAGCGGAGAATTGTGGTAGTGGAATGGTGTTGTATGTGTAAGAAGAATGGGGAGTCTGTAGATCATTTGTTGATTCATTGTGAAGTGGCTACTCGGTTATGGAACTATGTTTTTACCTTGTTCGGTATTGAATGGGTCATGCCTCAACGGTTCATTAACTTGTTGTCTTGTTGGAATCAGGTGGGGGGTAGGGTTATTTCTAAAGCCATTTGGAGGATGGTTCCTTTATGTATCACGTGGTGTGTTTGGCGGGAGAGGAATGCTCTAACATTTGAGGATAAGGAGTGTTCAGTGGATGGGATGAGGAAGAATATGGTCTCTATGCTACACTTGTGGGTGTTGGCTCATCATCAGAGCGTGGTCCCGACTTTAGATGAGTTCTTGAGTATGTGCTCTTTGTATATTCCGTAGGGGTTTCTATTGTATATATCTGTTGCATTAGGGTTGCGCCCCTCTGCGCTTTTTTCAATTATATTCTCATTACTTATCAAAGAAAAAAAAAAGGGTGAAGAGTTCAAGTACCATTTAGTGAAATGGTTGAAGGTTTGCACTCCAATTAAGGGGGGAGGGCTGGTTATTAGAGATTTAAAGGTGTTTAATCACGCTCTTCTAGGGAAATGGTTGTGGCGCTATGGGACGAAGAGTGATGCTTGGTGGGTGGTGTTCTTTGGAGCCTAGAGGAGCTTTTGGGGTGGGGTTGTGGAAGAATATCAGGAAAGGGTGGGATACTCTCAAAGGCCTTACGAGACTTGTGGCGGGGAATGGGACTCGGATTAGCTTTTGGCATGATTTGTGGAGTGGAGATACGGTTCTCAAGGTAGCTTTTCCAGTTTTATTTGGCATTGCTTGTGCGAAGGATGCCTCGGTTGCGGCTAATATGGAGGTATTGGGTGGTTCCAATTAGTGGAATATGAGTTTTTCTAGAGAGGCACATGATTGGGAGGCAGAAGTCTTTGCCTCCTTTCTCCAGGTGTTGCATTCAACCAGAGTGAGACGAGGGTGTGAAGATGGATTGTGGTGGAGCTCTTCAAAAGGAGGCATTTTCAAGGTCAAGTCCCTCTTTTACTCCATAGCTTGCACTGAAGGAAGGAGATTCCCTTGGAAGAGTGTGTGGCGAACGCAGGCTCCTCCAAGAGCAATTTTCTTTATGTGGTCACCAGCTCTGGGCGAAATTCTGACCTTAGACAATCTAAGGAAGAGGCACGTTATTGTGACGAAAAGATGTTGCATGTGTAAGAGAAGTGAGGAGACGGTGGACCATCTTCTTCTTCATTGTGAGGTAGCTTCTGCTTTGGGGAGTTCCATTTTTGGTTGTTTTAGGATGTCTTGGGTGATGCCTAGACAGGTGTTCAAGTTGTTCGCCTATTGGTGGTCTTTTCGAAGGAGGGGGAGTGCCACAGTTTGGAAGATGGTTTTTACATGCCTTTTTTGGTGTTTATGGAGGAAGAGAACAATAGGTGCTTTGTGGACTTGGAGAGGTCTTCGAAGGACATTTTATTCTCGTGTTTTCATACTTTGTATCTTTGGACTATAGCGTTTTTATCCCTGTTGTCGATTAGCTTTGATGATTTCTTTGTGTTCTTTTTCTTTTCTAGTTATGTGATCCCTGTTGTATACTCCCTGTGTAGCCTTACGCTTTTAATAAGATTAGTTATTACTTATCAAAAAAAAAAAAAAAATCACAGGCAATATCACAGTGAAGAAGAAGAAGATAATTGATGGTCTCCCCATCCGATTTGCACAAGCAACATCTATTGACCACGATTAGATACAATAGAACTAAAAAAAAAAAAAAAAAAGGAATACTAGTTACTCAAGAACTAGGAACTCTAGTTACAATAGAACTAAACTAGGACCTGTTATCTGGACTCCTTGGATGATATCAATTCTATCACGTTTTCTCTCCTAGTTGCTTAGTGTTTGTGAACGGTACAATATGTGCCTTAACAAGGTGAAGTCAAAGGGCTTTGTGGATCTGGTGAAAACATGGTGGAAGTCCCATAGTTTTCGGGGATCCCCCCTCGATATTATTGCAGAGGAAAGGCCCCTTATCGAAGGATGAAACGTTGAGAAAGGAAGAAATTTATATTGACTTGGAGAGGTTTATTCTCCTCAAAAAGCGAGTTGGAAGCAGAAGTCAAGGCCTCTTTGGCTGAAAGAGAAAGGAAAGAACACTAAATTTTTCTACTGGGTGCCAAATTTGAATAGAAGAAACAACAACGCGGATTCTTTAGTTTTTAATGGGTTATTGTCTTCAGATTCTACTGAAATTAGAGAGCATATTTTGCAGTATTTTTTTTATAAAAAAATTAAAAATTAAAAAATTAAAAAGAAAAAAGAAAAAAGAAAAAAGAAAAAAAGTAAATTAATCTCACTAGAAAACTTAGAGAGACGCAACCCGTGTACACAAGAAATATACATGAGAGATTCCCTATAATGGAGTAAAAGATGAACAAAAATCCAAAAATTCATTCTAACTAGAAAAGTGAGGACTATTATATGACGCCATCCATGCATAAAGGGATTTGAGCATCACAAATTTTCATTTTACCACCAAAATCTCGCTATCTATTTTCTCCAAATGCGCCACATTAAGTACAAAAGAGCCATCTTCCAAACTTATACAATATTCTGGCTCCCACTTGACCTCTCCAACTAGCCAATAACTTTATAACCTTTCTAGGCATAATCCACTCTACACCAAAAAAAGGGAATTGTGCAACCAAAGTTCTCTTGCCACTCTACACCATATTGTGCTCTTCTACAATTAGCGTTATTCAGAACAATTCAGCTGGTGGCCAAAAGTGGATGACCTTTCTTTCACATGGTGTTATTCAAACTTGTTGGGAGGTCATTTAAGAGGATATCGTGGAAGTTTTCTAGGAGTTTCATACCCGAGGGAAGTTTGAGAAGAGCTTCAATGCAACTTTTATTTCTTGTATCCCCAAAAAAGCCGGTGTCGTGGATATTAAGGACTTCTCTCCTATTAGTTAGTGGGTGGTGTTTATAAAAAGTCTCTTTAGGTTCTAGTGAACAGGCTGAATATAGTGTTGGAGAAGATTATTTCTAGTTCTCAAAATGCGTTCATCAGGGGGAAGCAAATTTTGGATTTAGTTTTAGTACCTATTGAATGTCTTAATAGTCGAATTAGATTAGGGGAACCTGGTGTGTTGCGTAAATTGGACTTAGAGAAGGCTTACATGTTAAATTATCACTTATTGCAAAAGCTTAAGCTGATAGGAACGGATGAATTTAATAATTTAACTTATATAACACTTTCCTTCATGTGTGGGCCTAAACTCTCTTTTAATATGGGTTTTGATTTTTTGTCTTTTTTGTGTAGAATGGGACCTGCCTAGAAATGTAATTGAGTTGTTGGCAAGTTGGAGAGGTAAGATGGGAAGCTGATCTTAGAAGTTTGGAGGATGACACATTTATGCTTAATGTGGTTCATTTAGAGAGCGGAATGCAATAAGCTTTAAAAATCGTGAGATTTCGGTTTTAGAGCTAAAGAAAATATGTTTAAATCTCTTTATACATGGACAGTGGCATATAATAGTCCGCATTTTTCTAGTTTCCACCCCCCCCCCCCCCCCAATTCTTTTAGGGGTCTCTCACTTTCTATTGAGATTGATTTACTTTTTTTTTTTTGATAGGTAAGTAACTGATATTATTAAAAGCGTGAGGCGCCCCAAAGTACACTGGAAGTATACAACTAGGAACATCTAACTAGAAGGGGAAAAGCGTACAAGGAAATCATCATAGTTAATCGAAACTGGAAAAACATATGCTACAGTCCAGAGATAGAGAGTATGGAAACAATAGGCTAAAGTGTCCTCAAAAGACCTCTCCACATCCTCGAAACACCTATTATTTCTCTCTCTCCATATACACCAAAAAAAGCAAATAGGCACCATCTTCCAGACTGCAGCACTCCCCCCCCCCCCCCCCCCTTCCTGCAGACCACCAACAGGCTAGCAACTCGAAAACCCGACTAGGCATCACCCATGATAACCCAAAACGGTCAAAAAAGGCACTCCACAAAGCAGACGCCACCTCACAATGAAGAAGAAGATAATCCACCGTCTCCTCACTCTTCTTGCACATCCAACATCTGTTCACCACAATCACATTATGCTTTCTGAGATTATCTAAGGTCAGAATTTTCCCCCAAGCTGCCGACCACACAAAAAACGCTGCCCTTAGGGGAGCCTGAGTCCGCCACACGCTCTTCCAAGGAAACCTCCTCCCTTCCGAACATGCCATGGAGAAAAAGAGAGATTTGACCTTGAAAGTACCTCTTTTGGAGGAGTTCCACCATAATTTATCTTCCGACCCTCTTCTTACTCTAGTAGAATGTAACACCTGGAAAAAGGATGCAAAGGCCTCCACCTCCCAATCATGAGCCTCTCTGGAAAAACTCACATTCCACTGAATGGACCCACCTAGCATCTCCACGTTATCCGCAACTGAGGCATCCTTTACACATGCAATACTAAAAAGGATCGGGAAGGCTATCTTGAGAGCTGAATCTCCACACCACCAATCATGCCAAAAGCTAATCCTAGTCCCATCCCCCACTTCAAATCTCGTAAAGCCTTTGAAAGTTTCCCACCCTTTCCTAATATTCTTCCATAACCCCACCCCACACGTCCCTCCAGGTTCAACAGAACACCACCCACCCCATAAACTTCCATACTTCACATCTACCACAACTCTCCACCAAGCATCTCTTTCCGACCCATAACGCCACAACCACTTCCCTAAAAGAGCGCGGTTGAAGACCAATAAGTTCCTAATACCCAACCCTCCTTCCTTGATCGGAGTGCAAATCTGCGACCACTTCACCAAGTGGTATTTGAACTCTTCTCCTATCCTTCCCCATAGAAAATTGCATTGAAGCTTCTCAATGCGCCTAGCAACACTCACCGGAATATGGAAAAGAGACAAGTAATAAGTGGGCAAATTAGCAAGAGTGCTCTTGATAAGGGTGACCCTACCCCCTTTCGACAAATACAACCTTTTCCAGCTGGCTAACCGGTGTTCAATCTTCTCGATAACTCCATCCCAAATATGCTTGGACTTATAAGAGCCTCCCAACGGGAGACCAAGATACTTCACTGGCAAAGTAACCGCCTCACATCCTAAAATACCGGCTAGCAAATCCACGTGCTCCACAGTCCCCACCGGAATAAGCATCGTTTTAGCCAAATTAACCTTCAACCCTGAAGCAGCTTCAAACCACAGAAACAAACACCGCAAGTAACGTAACTGGGCAGGCCTAGCATTGCAGAAAATCAAGGTATCATCGGCAAATAAAAGGTGAGACTGTAGTGTTGCCGATTTTGAAGCCTTCTAACAGCCCCCTCTGAACCGCTACCGAAATCATCCTACTCAATACCTCCATCACAAACACAAACAGTAAAGGAGAGAGAGGATCCCCTTGTCTCAAACCCCTGGAGCTGCTAAAAAAACCTTTGGGAGACCCATTTACCAGAATCGAAAACCGCACCGAGGAAATGCAATGTTGAATCCAAGAACACCATACCCCTCCAAAACCACATCTCCTTAGCACATACATCAAGAAGCCCCAATTCACATTATCATAAGCTTTTTCCAAATCCATTTTGCAAATGACCCCTGGCTCCCCAGATCTCAGCCTACTACCAAGGCATTCATTAGCAATCAAGATGGGATCTAGAATCTGCCTACCTTTGATGAAAGCATTTTGCGACTTGGAAATAATCTTATCCAACACAACCTTCAATCTGTTTGCTAAAACCTTGGCAATAATTTTATACATACCTCCCACAAGGCTAATCGGGCGGAAATCTTTGAGATTGGTGGCACCAGGAATCTTCGGAATAAGCGAAATGAAAGAAGCGTTTAGGCTCTTTACAAACATCCCTCCAGCATGGAAAGCACTAAGCACCTCATAATGTCCTCCCTCACCACATCCCAACAAGCTTGGAAGAAAGCCAAAGAAAACCCATCGGGGCCCGAAGCCTTATTGCCATTCATCTTAAACACGACCTTTTTAACCTCTTCCTCTTCAAAAACTCTCTCCAACCAGCTAGTCTCTTCCTCCGAAATGGAATCCAAAGAGATACCATCGACCAAGGGCCTCCAATTGTGTTGCTCAGTAAAAAGCTTTTGATAGAATTCGACAATATGCTCACTAATCTCATCCTGATTCGAAGAAAGATTATCCCCAATCATCAAGGTCTCTATCGAGTTAAATCTTCTGTTAGAGTTGGCAATGGAATGAAAGAATTTGGTGCACTTGTCCCCTTCCTTCAACCAACACACCCTAGATTTCTGTCTCCAACTTATCTCCTCCATAAGAGTACACTTCTCTAATTCTCTCACAACCTCGGCCTTCCTCGCTAACTCCTCCTCGATCAAAGCCCTACTTTCTTCGTGCTCATCAAACACCCGAAGATCTTCAAGAAGCAACCTCTTATTCCTCTCAATGTTTCCAAACACTTCCTCATTCCAAGTCTTCAGATTCAGCTTCAGGGCCTTGAGCTTGCAAGCGAAAACAAAGCTCGGCGTACCTTGGAACTCATAAGAATCCCACCATTGTTTCACTAAGGCAACAAACCCATCCGCCTTAAGCCACATATTCTCAAACCTGAACGGCCTTTTCCCCTGGGATACCTCCCCCAACTCAAGAATGATTGGAAAGTGATCCGAGCAAAGACGAGGAAGCCTCTTCTGCCTCACCCCAGGAAACCAGGCTTCCAATCTTGAAGAAACAAGAAACCGATCGATCCTAGACCATAGCGGAGGATCTTGAGAAACTGACCAAGTGCAAGCACCCCCTGCAAGAGGCAAGTCCATAAGCCCTTGTTCAGAAATGAAATCAGAGAAGCTCATCATAGCAGAATCCAGACTAGCTCCTCCTGATCTTTCACTAGGGAATCGAGTAACATTGAAATCTCCCCCTATACACCATGGCAAGTTCCACCAACTAAGAACACCAGCCAACTCGTCCCAAAGGAACCTTCTATCCCTATCAAGATTTGGACCATACACTCCTGCAAATGCCCACACCGAGAGATCTACCACATTCTTGAAAGACACGGCCATGGTAAACTCCCCTATACAGACATCAATCTTCTTCACCACCCTAGTATCCCACATGATTAAAATTCCACCCGAGGCTCCACTCAAATCCAAACAACACCAATCCACATGATTTCGCCTCCATAAACTGCGAACAATGTTTCTAGACGTACTCCGTATCTTGGTTTCTTGAAGGCAAACAACATCTGCATTCCAACCCCTAAGCAAATTACTCACCCTCAAGCGTTTGTCCCTCTTATTCAACCCTCTTACGTTCCAAGAAAGTATACTTATCTTCATAAAACTCCGACATTCCCCCTCCCCTTCCTGTTACCCCGAGTCGAGCTCCCACTTCTAGCATCATAATTCACCGAGCACTCCAAATTCCTCATCTCCCTTTTCCCCTTAGTGCCACTACTTGAATTAGTTACCATTCCATTATTTCGGCGCTCCTCTTCCAGGGAATTTAGCAATGCTAACAGCTGCAGCTTATGACCCACAAACGAAATCCCCAAGATCGGATAAATCTCATTGGCACACTGAATAACCCAATCTGAGTGTCCTGCCTCACCCCCTGAATTAGGATCATAACTGTTCAAAGGCGAAGGCCTCTCTGTTCCACCCGCTCCTACCCTCCCATCTTCCTTTCTTCTAGCGTCATCACAGACTTCCCCTCCAGAACTCATAGCTACCATCTGACCAGCCCCTCGAGACTCAGTCAAGCCTGAGCACCTGAATCCTAGATTAGAAGGATCACCATCCCAATAGGAACAAAAACCATTCAACCCGCCATTATCCCCTTGTTCCTGCATATGACCCAGACCCTCACTTGCCTGACTGTTAACCTGTATCACTTCGCCGGCTGACCATGGCACCAGAATACCCTCATTAACTATATCTGGCATCACCGGCATCCTCTGGTGCAAGGCAGCGTCCCCACTACCCAAAACCACCTTCCCCGGCGATCCTCCAGCTCCAGACGCCTCCTCGGACTCAACCCACTCGAGAATCTCACCAGCGGCACTCAAGAAATTCACCTCCGGCGATGTCTGGTTTGACAGAGACTTCCCCCTATCCATAATCACGACCGCCGAAGCACTAGGATTATCGCCGACCAGTTCTGTGGCACCAGCGACCACCACAAGAGGCCTCTTCGGCGTTGTCTGACACGAAATAGTCTTCCCTCCGGCCTCTCTGGCTTTGTTTGGCACGACCTCCAGAGTACCACAGCTACTTCCGGCCTGAATCGACGTTCTCTCCCCGCCGAAAGACACTCCGGGTCCATCAGTAATAGCTTCCACTGAAGCCGGCGATATCTCCTCTGTGCGCGCCCCTACCGCCGCCGACGTCGACGCACCTGGGTCACCTGCCGGCGAGTCGATCGATCTTAACGGGTGAGAGGACCCCGTGGGTCTTACCCAGTTAAGACCTGACGAGCTTGGGCTGGTCTGACCCAGACCCAGGCCCACCTTCCTTCGCCTATACACAGCCACCACTTTCTTTTTGCCCTTAAGCTTTTTTGTGGGCCGTTGGCCTCCCCTCTTAGACCTATCCTTCCCCTCCAGATCATCACCCTCCATATTCATCTTCTTGGGCTGGGCCTCCCCTTACTTGGATGAAATCCCTCCTGCCAGACCACAGACGCACGCCCCTCCAGCCCATGAATAATCATTCTTCTCTCCCAGATATTTAATAACAAATTCAATCCTATCTAGACCCACGTCAATCTCTCCCCTCAGCCTACTCAACGACTCCTTCGCATTAATTAGTTCAGTTTTCACATGAAACCAGTGCTGCACTTCGAGCCTACCTACCCCCTCCCATACCTTCACGTGATCAGCTCCAATTTCCGATATTGTCAGCTTTGCCGAGGAATTCAAACTACTTGCCGGAGGCGGTATCCTGCTCGCCGGAGCCCAGTTGCGAACATCCCGTGGCTCCCCTGCCTTCAGGTTGCCCAATCCCACCACGTCAGAAGATTGGTTTTTCTTTGGTCCCTCCACGCCACCCCCGCCAATCTTCGCCTTAATACTTGCCTTGTGCGAGCCCATCTCCTTCTTCGTGTGAGCATGGAATTGCTTGTCCTTCACTGCAGCGGCCTCCTTCAACCATTTAGGTACCCTGGCAATCGGCTTGGAGTAATCAACAAAACAATCATCTGCTGGTTTCAATGACGATCCCAAAACTTCCGCAAAACTCCTTCTTCCCGCCCCCTCAAACTTCTTCTCTACCCTGACCTCCTTGACCTCGCACAGGGAGGACTTAGCCAGACGCACCTCAGAGATGAAACGTTTCCAACCTTGTCCAACTCGTCCTTCTGGTACAATAATCGGACATGTTCTCTGCCTACCATCAAACTCTTCTACCGTCAGAAAACGCTCATTCCTGTTGGAACATTTCTGCGCTATTATCCGTGGAAACCCTGCTCTGGATTGGTCCCAAAAAACCTCAGACGTTTCCCCTGCCACCAAGTCTTCCACAATGCGCACCAACCACATCAACTCATCCTTTTTCAAAAAAATGGATTTTTGCAACCTACTGCTTCTTTCAAATATCCTCACCCCTGTACTTTTTATCAGCAGCTCAAACTTCTTAGACTCCACAGACCACCTTCTCGCATCAGCCATAACACCAACTGAACAACTAAACAATCTAGACACCCTAACAGATCACACCATATCGCCTTGCAGTAAGAATTTCAATCAAATATTTAGTATAAAAAGGATAAGTATCACGAGAACGATAGGAGCTTACTGTAGCACCCTTAGCCCCAGATGTAGTCATAGAGATTGATTTACTTATTAGAAGAAAAAAAAAAATCTATGTTCTTTATAATAATTTTCTTTTATCCTGTTATGGTGCACATTCAAATAATCATCTTTCATCCATTATTGTTTGTTCTGCATGTGCGTATATTGGGAATATGTTGGTTGTGACATTTTGAATCACTAACACTGAGATGTCCCTGAGTTGATTCTAAGAAATAAAATAATATGAAACCTAAGTAAAAATACTGGAATATTGTATTAATGGGCATGCAGTTAAAGGAAACAATAAAAGAACTTGAAAATTTGGTGCCAAAATAATTGTAAGGGGATTGGGAAAATTTGGTGGCTGAGGCAGCTGAACCATGGGCCAGTTCTTGGTCCAGTTTGATCTCATCAAGTTTTGAAAATTCTGATAGAGCCTGTGCATCCCAAATGAGTACCTGCTTGAATCTAAATTTGATAGATTTATAGGAGTAAACTTTTGGAAAGCTATGAAGTTTATTACTAATTTTCTCATTACGGAATCTTTTGGGAACTGTTGGGTAAAGTATATATTTGTGACTTTTCTGGAAGATGGTGGTTGTTTAGATGCATATGAATATGTAGGCTTCAACACTTCCATGGTGAAACAGTTACATTGTGCCTTCTATAAGTTTTGTCATTGTTTTCAGTGAGTTTTAATCGCAAATGAGAGGCTACTTGTATGTTTTTGTAGCCTCTGTCTGTCTCTCTCTCTCTCAACACACACACAGTGACTGTTACATACAAATACATATCTGATGCCTATGTGTGTATGTGCATTTATTTCAGGTATACCTTTGAATATATTCATCTTTTATTGTCCTGCTTACATCTTTAGAGTTGTTGCAGCTGCGCTTGAACAGTTATGGTCATATCATTGGCACTGAATATTTGTCTGATCTTGTGGAAAAGGAGCATGCAGCGCACAAGCATGGTAACCTGGTGCACATATATATTCTGGTCTAAAAGAAATTTATCCTATAGCATAGATTCCGACTTAGAACTTTGTCTTTTGTCTACTTGTCTTAATATTGCTGAGACAATTAAAAAAAAAAATTTGTCCGTAAGGTTTTCAGCTTTTTGTTTTTTCTGAGTGCCTTTAGACATTTTTCTACGGGTGCTTATTCAGTTGAATGTTTAATATTTAATAAAGAAATTTGGCCAGATGGTGACAAAGATCAGCATGAGGATGCAGACCAGAAACTTCATGGCTTTGATCAAGCTACAGAAAATATGATCAAGAAGGTGAAGCAAGCAATAGCTCATGGAGAAGGATGCCGGGTATTCTTTCTTAAGAATTTTGAATGTTTTGGATTCTAGGGTAGTCCATTAACTTGAAGGTTAAATTTACAAAAAGAAAGACCTTAATGTTTTGTTCTACTTCTTTTTCAGGTTTATGGGGTCTTAGATGTCCAAAGGGTTGCTGGGAACTTTCACATTTCAGTGCATGGGTTAAATATTTATGTTGCCCAAATGGTCAGTTCACATTGAACTTTAAACTTGGTGGGAGTGTTCCATTAAGGATTGGGCTACTCGATTTTCTTTTCTTAGCTGCCTATTCTAGATGCTACTTACTTACATATGATGTTTTCTTTCACAAGGTAGCGCATCTATATAGCATAGCTGAAAGCGGGCAAAAAAAGCTGTTCCCATAGCGTTACGTAGGCTTAGCTTAGCCTCTTTCTCTATCTATATTTATAATATCACCAGTGGACAGCGAACAAAAAGATAAGATGCCACACTAAGAAAGCAATCCAATCAGGAACAAGGTAGTTGATTCCATTTAATATTTAGGAATTTGCCAAGTGGAGCACCAAACCTTTCACTGTACTAATTTTTTTTTTCTCATGTTCAGAAATTTCAGAAAATTCTTTTTTGGGGATATTGACTCTCCAATTCATGGGTGGGCTTTTTAAAGTATATAGCTTTGTTTAAAAATTTTAGGGTTTTTATTATCAAAACACTGCACAGATAACAAATATGTGCAAGAGTTCAATCTAAATCTCCTGCGAACAGGTTGAGCATCTTTGATAGTTCTAATGTTTGCATAAAATATCGTATTTGTCTTTTGCTTATCTCATTTCACTGGATCATAAGTGTAGTTTAATTTTCAACAACGATATACTTATCAAAAAAAATTTCAACAACAATATCATCTTCTTCTTGGGGGAGTAATTATGGATCAATGACCCATTTTGAAAAATGAGCCATTTTAATTTTATCACCCCAAAACTTTCCATTTTTCCCCCTATGAAGAACCCCAAAGGTTACAAATTGTGGGTTTTTGTCCTTCTGTCAACGTGTCCTTAAGCAAAATTAATGGAATACAAGTGTGTGCTTTACGTGGTCATTTGAGTGATTTTTGTGGCTGTTCTTTCCATATTTATTATTTAGGGACATGTTTGCCCTTAAAACTTTTTGTGGAAGGTTGATTTGCATTCTCTAAGAGTTTAGGTTTTTATAAAAGCTTAAAATGATATAAGCGTCCCTGTTTAGGGTGCAATTCTCGTGAATGATCTAAAACTTGTCACTTGAAACTTAGGTGCCATATGGCGATTAGAAAATGGTGTTGGTGGTGTTATCAACATGTTAAATATATCCTTGAACATTTTTTTTATAGAAAAATTCACTGATGTATCTGATATATTTTCATTAACGTTTCAATATAAAGGGATTTTAAAGTGTTAAATAAAATTACAGTGTAGTAGCTTGCATATCTTTTTTTTAATGTTGCAAAATAGCTTGTATATTTTTTTTAGGTAACAGTTGTCAACAGAATCAGATCAAATAGGTCCAGATTTCCGAGTATCGAGTATGGTGTAGCAAGGATAGCTTGTGTATTGTTTTAGGGAGTAATGCTACATACTATACTCCCATCTCACGTGTTATTGAATAAAGTTATGGCTACATAGTACACCTCCATCTCACGTGTTATCGAATAAAGTTGTGAGAATGCATATTTGAGAGTAGTTACACCACACCAAACGTCATGCCAAAAACAAATATGGAACCCATCCCCAACCCTGATGGAGACAAAGTTGGAGAAATTCCCCCAAACATTCCTAATATTCCTCCAAAGGCATACCTCGTAAGGCCCTCAGGCTTCCTCTAAACACCAAACCCCACTTTGGACCTCATAGTTCTCAACATTCACATGTCTTCATAAAGAAGTCTCCTCTTGTACAAATCTCCAAAGCCATTTACCAAGTAGAGCTTTATTGAACAACATAAGGTTTTTAACTACCAACCCTCCTCTAGGAACTAAGGAGCAGCAGAGTTCACTAGGTGAAACTTGGGCTCACCGCCTAGACTATCCCAAAGAGAGTCCATTTGAAGGTGCTCCAACCTCTTAGCTATACCAACTAGTAAACGAAAAGGGGATAAGAAGTACATAGGTAAGTTGGATAACATACTCTTGATTAGGGTAAGGCGACCACCTCAAGACAAGTAAATCTTCTTCTAACTAGCCAACTTCTTTCCATTTTTTCAACTACCTCGTCTCAACTAGCTCTTGACTTAAAAGAATCACCTAGTGGAAGTTTCAAATAAATCAAGGGAAGAGAAGAGATGCTAAAACTGGGAATATCGGCTAGCTCTTCCTGATGTGGTACATCTCTTGTCGCAACTAAAATAGATTTTCGTAGATTAACCTTCAAGCCCGAAATTGCCTTAAAACACAGGAGAATGTTACCCAAATTATAGATTTGATCTCAATCTGCATCACACATAATAAGTGTATCATCTGCAAAAAGGTGGGATTTTCTAGGGGTAATGTTTTGGATGTTTCCAGATAAATAACCTCCAACCATAGCTATAGAAAGCATCCTACTAAGAGCCTCCATGACAATCACAAAGAGGAGAGGCGAGAGAGAATTCCCTTGGTAGAGGCCCTGAGAGCTACCAAAGAAACCATGCAGACCACCATTAATCAAGATACGAAAGCAGGTCGTGGAGAACAACTCAATCTCAACTCATATAAACTTGATGCAAATTCAATTCGTTTGTTGAACAGATTGAGCTTGAAAAAAAAATTTGGACTCATTTATTGAATGTGTCAAGCTTGTATAAACTCAACTTAACCCATATAAGCTTGTATAACTTCATTTTTATTATTTTTTATACTATTGGTTTAACTTTGTGATAAGAATATTTTAAGTATTTGAAAAGATAAATGGGTTTTTTCTCCTAATTTGATAGATATAGCTTAATCCTTGCAATTGCGATACACACACATACAAATATTTTTTTTTTGATAAGTAAACACACACACACACACACACATATATATATATAATCCAAAATTGCATATCCAAAATTGCATATTTAGATTTAAGATAAATAACTATTTCATGATAAAAAAAAAAAAAATTATATATGATTTATTGCTAGTACAAGGTTAGTGAAGTTAATTTTTATAAGTTTAGAAATAAAAATTAGTTTATCTAATTAATCAAATGATGTGTATATATATATTATGTGTGTGCGCACACTAAAAATCTACTTATAAAGACTTGAGATTGATTTGTTTAAAATTGTAGATTAAGATTTTATATAAATAGTTTGACTTGAGATTGATTTGTTTAAAATTGTAGATTAAGATTTTATATAAATAGTTTATTTCATGATGAAATATTATATATGATTTATTACTAGTACATGGTTGGTGAAGTTAATTTTTATAAGTTTATAAATAAAAAATTAGTTTATCTAATAAATTTGAATATTAAAATCATAGTAATTATTAAATCACTAATAATTAGCATGGATTTAAGAAAAAGTGTAAACGATTATAATATCTACTTTATATGAGGAATGAATAACCAAATTGAATAGTTCGTGAACAATCTCAATCTTTTCGAAAAATAAATGAACCAAGCTTGAACATATAATTTTTTTGTACTTGTAAAAAAAAATTATCTCAGTGAAAAGCTCAAGCTGGGATTGAACATGAAACAAAATTAAACAAACCAATCTTAAATATTCATTACTCTGCTCCACGCAGTTCGATTACACCCCTATATATAAGTGTCCTTTGTGTAGTATGCTAGTCAAACATACATCCAATTGCATTTAAATATCCAGTTGTCAAATCATTTAAATTACTGACTCGGACATGTGTTTTGTAATTCCACCATGCTAATCACTACAGTAGAAGTGATGGATTTTTTCTCTACATTCTTTACCCAAGTGAAAAATAATTGAAACAATAAACATTTTGTGCTGTTTATTAGTTATCAAAGAAAAAAGGGGGAAAACATTGTGCTGTTTCCTGTGTTGGGTTTTCCCGCTTGCCAGCACTGTTTCCTTTTTTCTTGACGCTATACATCATGAGTGTTGTATGCCACTTAAGTGGTTGCTTCGTGCAAAAAATGTGTAAGATAGGACTGTATCCCAGTTATCCCTCCAAGATCCCTCTTAATTGGAACCAACATTGAGTGATGACCAAAAGACCAAAAAGGGGTTTGGCATATTAATTTGAAAATGGAAAACAACTTGCTTTGTATCCTTGTACCTGGCTGAACATGATAAAAAGAAATTGAAGCAAGAAACTTTTACCATCAAGCTGATCTGTTATGCTTAGATATTTTGCATGTATAGAAAAGTCTTATATTCTAAGCCAAGCATGCACTGTATTTGTTCAGAAACTATTTTTTTATTTTCTGAAGTAACTTAAATGAATTTTTCTTCTGAAGTCACTTTGGATAATTCCTGCCTTACTTGTTCATTGTCTTCTACTTTCTACTTACCAGGTACCTTGTCTTTCTTCTTTTTAACCTTGACAGATTTTTGAGGGAGCTACACATGTGAATGTCAGTCATGTTGTTCATGATTTGTCATTTGGCCCAAAGTATCCAGGAATCCACAACCCACTTGATGAGACGGTGCGGATATTGCATGACACAAGTGGAACATTCAAATATTACATAAAGGTATTAATCTACTGGCTTTCTCTTGATTAACCTTAACCTGTAGATCTGTGGTCTACATTTCAATGTCAGCCTTCGCCAGCTACACTTAGGTTAAGGCCTCAAATAAAGTCTTATTTTGAGTTCCCATAATGATTTTGTGTTCTCCTTCTGACTCTATGTGAACAATACTTCCCATGTATGCAGATTGTTCCAACTGAATATAGATATCTCTCAAAAGAAGTTTTACCAACTAATCAATTCTCTGTCACGGAATACTTTTCCCCCATGAAAGAGTTCGATAGGACATGGCCAGGTTGGTTTATGTGATTCATTCCAATGTTTCCTTCTTTTTTGGGGTGGGGTGGGGTGGGGTGTAGACTGGGCTGGGGGTGAATTCTTGATATTGATTATGAGTCCCATTATTTGCAGCTGTCTACTTCTTGTATGATCTGTCACCTATTACTGTGACCATCAGAGAAGAGCGTCGCAGTTTTCTGCACTTTATCACCCGGCTTTGTGCAGTGTTAGGCGGTACTTTTGCTTTAACGGGTCTGTGTCCTATCTCTATTTTTTTATTTGCACCAAAGTCATTATTTGGAAAACAGAAGGCACGTTTAATCCAATTGGGACAAGTATGGGAAAAAAGTTTTCTTTGAAATGCCAAAGAACAGAAAATTATGGAATGTTCAGAAATTTTTAATATAATTGGCCTACTTACTTGTTTTGAATTTGCGCAAGAGGGAAATTTTTGGCTTCAGCTTGCTTAAATTGCCACGTTTATGACTACAATATCCTAATTATTTGGCCGACTACTTTTGTCAAAAAAAATGAACCTAAAGAACCAAATTCTTATGATTCCCACTCATTGGAGTTGCAATAAGTTGATCTTCTGGAGTCTAGGCCATTTGAAGTTTGATACTTCCTGCTTTAAGTCTCAACATTTCCTTGCGCTTGGGAGCCTTCTCTCATTCATTTGTTTCCTTCCTGGTGTGTTATGTATCGTCTTTATTGTTTTGATATCTACAACTTTCTTTTACTTTTACCTCAACAGGAATGCTTGACCGTTGGATGTTCAGGCTTCTTGAGGCTCTGACTAAGCAAAATGCCAGAAGTGTATCCCGGTAAAGTGAGGGTTTACTATAACCATGAATTTCACATGGCATCTCCAAGGGATTCTTGATGCAAGCAACGTGATTAATTTCTTGACTTTCAGCATGTGACCTTGGATATGAAATTCAAAGGCAAGAGTCAAACTCGACATTGCTCGTGTATTTTCTTTTTTTCTTTTTTCCCCTAAACCATTTCAAGTGACTTTCTGTGAAGTTTGTCTTATTTAATGAATAGAGAACAGGTACTTACCCGAAAGAGAGAAATGTGTGTTTTGTATCTTTTACTTATCTCTTGTCCATCTCAATATAAGAAATGGAATATGTGAGACCACATATTCAAATCCACCATTGAATATGTGAGATCACATGTTTGGTGCGGAAGTAAAGGTATCACCTGAATGAAACAATGGAATACCAACTTTGCAAGTAATACACAAGTCCCTAAAAGAAACAATGGAATATCAATTTTGTAATTATTCTAAAATATTAACATTGCAATTTTTTTTTTTTTTTTTTTTTGACATGTCCACACAAGAGGGGGGAGAGAAAATTTGAATTAGTGATATTCGCTTTATAAGGCGTGGTTTTCAGCCGATTGAATTACCCCTTAAAGACAACATGGCAATTCTAATACTTACTAAAAAAAAGTTAATAATTAGTTATGATTATTATGTCAGCATTATGAGATACAAATGTGGTATATTGAATTACCACTCTTTCTTCTTTTAAATTAAATTAAATTAAATTTAAAAAAAATAAAAAATAAAAAATAAAAGAAATGGTAGGTAAATTGATCTTATGATTTGAGGTCGAGACAAATGGTTGTGTTTTAAAGAGTGACAAAACACTCTTTGAGGTAAGCAACCAAAAAGAAAGTCATAGTTAAAAAAGTTGACAAAATTTGTTAATGTGCCTACATTAATACCAATCATATTGTAACACGTGTCACTTACAATACAATAAAAAAAAAATAAAAAAAATAAAAGGACAAAATTTGTTAATGTGCCTACATTAATACCAATCATATTGTAACACATGTCACTTATAATATATATATATATAAAATAAAAAATAAAAAATAGAATGATAGTCCAACAACCCCCTTTGGCTAAAAGAGAAGGATCCCGGTTAATGCAATTATGAGGGCAAATTTGTCTAAAAATTTTGTCAAAAAAAATGTGGACAATTTTGCCCTCCTAAATGCACTAACTTGATGCTCTCCAATTCATTTGATATGAAGATAATCAGTTTCCTTAGCTAAAGGGGGGGTTACTGAACCAGTCCAAGACACTAATTTTGATTATTTATAAACTATGTCTTTGGTAATTTGTACATAACCAACACTTTTTAAAAAATAATAATAATAATTAAATAAAATAAATAAATTATATCCGAACAAGGTGGGGAAAAGGGAATTAGATTTGAACTAGTAACCTCTGCTTCATGAGGTGTGGTCTCTAACTGATTGAGCTACCCTTTAGGCAGAAGCCTAACCACTCCTTGGCTTGGGGGGTGGTCCCAAATTTTTTATATATATACCTTTAAAAATTAACTTTTGCCCCTCTCCTCAACCCCCCCCCCCCCCCCAAACAAAACATTCTAGTTCCACCCCCTGCCCTTATGAACAGTTGAACATATAAACCCACACTTTGATACCAATGTAATCCAAGTACTCAATTTCCAGAAATAACACTTTCTAACAAATTTTACCTTTTAAAACCGTAATTTTAAACAGACTCTTAGCTGCCCTATTTTCTGACATGTATGATTCAATGGAGTATAGCTGCAAGGAAATAACAAGTATATAAGAACCATTAATAAGGTCAATAAGGCATACGTTGATTTGGCTTGTTTGCTCCCCCAAAGGATTACCAAGCACAGTAGTCTGTCTCACGTTTTTACAGTCATTACTTCTAGATACAGGAGCTACTATCTCGACCAAAGTACAAAACTCTTACCCTGCAGCCGAAGTCCTAAATTGTAGATATCAGTTTTGAAGATTGCCTTTCTATCCGCCGAACTTATCGGACTGACTTGGTTGACATAAACAAGCTCTTTGGAAAATCCAATCTGGGTCCAAGAAGCAACGTTTAGATTTTGCTGGGATGGGACACCAAAATTATTTAGTAAAGACCACGAAAGGTAATCCATGCTGGTCAGGTAGTCTCTTTGGAAGCACAATTGGTGCAGAGTGCTCGAGTTCTATACAAATGGAAACTTCTAAATCAAAGTTAAAGGCAAGCCTTTTCTTTCAATCCCCAGCCAAATGACTACAGAAACAACCCATCCATCCACCCAATTCAGCATCTTGGACCTTATGCAGAAGGTTTTTCCATACCGAAGCTGTATTTGAAGCCAGTAAATTATTAGCTCTCCTCAAAGCCAGATTGCTCGAGAAGGAACACGGAAAAAATCCGCCAAAGAGTAAATCACACCGATCTAAGATTTGCCATGCAATGGTGAAGAAGATTATAAAACATAACAACACCTGCTCATTTACAGGTTGAACCAAAACAAATGTCCAAGAAGATAAATAAATAAATGAAAATCACATAGCAAGTCAAATACAGCTTTGAGTTTCTGTTCCCCTGCAACTGTACATAACAGATTGCACAACATTTTCTCCTTGAAAATCCTTCAGGGCTGCAACTTATGTGCTGCAGCAAGTTCAACAGAAATGATGAGGGTTGATTTGCCTGCTTCCCTCAGATACCGTACATCTCCATTCATGAGTTTTAATAGCATTCTGCTAATGAACAGGCTGATGCCCTCCTCAGATGCATCTCCATCACTTCCAAACATCTGGTTCAGCAATGCTTCTGGCACCCCTCCGCCTGAATGTGTTATCCTGATCCAAGGAATTAAGAGGCTATGATTTTGGATGAATATAAATAGAGACTATAACAGTGCATGTGAACGTAGAAGTCAGAAGCAAGTAAATACAAGTTTAATCTATTCACAAGGTCATGTATTTGTCCTTGTCATCTAGTCACAAGCACAACTGAAGTGAAAAATATATTTTATGAACTCCTATGTCAATTTGTGCCCGATTCGTTAGTACCTGAGCTCAAGATGTGCAAGATGAACAGATTGCCCCAACTGATCTTTGGTCAAACTGGCTGCAAGAATGAGCTGGCCTCCAGTTGCAGTGTAGTTGACTGATATCGACAAGAAATCAGCTAAGACCTGTTGAAGCCTAAGGCTATCACCATATAATGTTTCGTTCACAATCTCCTTTGCCACATCATTGACCATTCGGATTCCCTTTCCATTGCTCTTTGTCATGACTTGACTTATAGAGGCAACCAGTACTTCATTCAGTGTAAACTCAACCATTTCGAGATCCAAGTAGCTGTAGAGAATTCATAAAACAAAGGGGAAAAAATATTAGATTACAACAGATCATAACAAGAATTAAAACTGCAGAAATAGAGTTACTCCCTCTGTGCAATAGCAAGCATCTCTTCTACAAAAGAATGTGTGTGTTAAAACCAAGAATCTTCTAGGTGTATAAAGACAGAAAATCTGATGCATAATTTTACCAGAAGTTCTTCTCACCCTAGGTGTTACAATACTAGTAATAATGCATTCAGAATTGATATAGTAGTCAATCTAAGAACCTAACCCTGATCATTGCAGGGAAATTAAATGTAGCAGCGTAAGGATGTTTCAGGAAAAATTATCTAATTGTTTTCCTTGTATAAGGTATTTATTCCTCCACTGTCATCAAGCAATACAGAACAAAGTGCAGATTACAGAATTTTTTTTTGAGAAATGAATGTAGTTGTAAACATGTCAAAGGGAAGAAAAGTCACTATTTAGAGATTAAATATAATCATACCCAACCTAAAAAAGCTTTGATCAAAAATCTCTCTTTTGTTTCTCGAGAGAGATTTTATGGAAAACCCTTAGGTTTTTCCTCTTCCGTCTCTTTCTAGAGACTTTCCACCTCCCTCTGGGAGTGCCTTCCGGGGGAGGAGGTATGGTCTCCATCCTCCTCCCCTCTCCTCTTCTTGTTTCTCTCTTCCTTTTTCCCTTGTTTTCTCTTGTTTCTCTCAGTTTTTTGCCTTTCCTTGTCTCACCACAGCGCCGACTCCTGCCCTCCACCTTTTTTCCGTTCTCAGCCTCCACTCACAGCCCCTCACCGCCGCCCTCTACCTTGGATTAGCTGGGTATTTCAGATCTAGTTTCCCAAAAACTAGATCTGCTTTTCCACGTCGGTGCAGCCACCAAACGCGCCTCGCAATCTTCTCCACCGGCCTCCCTGCTCTTCACTGCTGTTCTATACGTCTCCTCTGGGCCCCCACTCGATGGCGTGTGGCTTGCACACTCAAGCCAGACTTTGCTTGTGACGTCCCACATCGCCTAGGTATGGAGATGGGGATGTCCTTAAATATATACTACACCCTTAATGATAACAACGCGTTTTAAAGCCGTGATGGACATGATCTCATCAGAACTCCGCGGTTAAACGTACTTTATCTAGAGTAGTACCAGGATGAGTGACCTCCTGGGAAGTCTGATTTAGGGGAGCCAAAAGCGGATAATATTGTATGTCATTGAGGTGAGGTGTTACAAATGGTATCAAAGCCATAGCCCAGCCTGAGATGGGAGGAGCGTGCACAAGCCCATGAAGGTCGGTAGCGGGCACTCGCTGGGACGGACGCCAAGAATGGGCTAATCCCATGAGGGTCGCCAGCGGGGACGCTGGGTCCTAAGAGGGGGTGATTGTGACGTCTCACATCACTTGGGTATAGAGATGGGGATGTGCTTAAATGTATACTACACCCTTAATGACAACAACGCGTTTTAAAGTCATGATGGACATGATCCCATCAGAACTCCGCAGTTAAGCGTGCTTTATCTGGAGTAATACTAGGATGGGTGACCTCCTGGGAAGTTTAGTTTGGGAGAGCCAAAAGCAGACAATATTGTGTATCATTGAGGTGGGGTGTTACAAATGGTATCAGAGCCATAGCCCAGCCTGAGATGGGGGGAGCATGCACAAGCCCATGAGGGTCGCCAACGAGGACGTTCGGTCCTAAGAGGGGGTGATTGTGACGTCCCACATTGCCTAGGTATGGAAAAGATGGTGTTTATATGGAATTTACTCTCTCTAAATAGTATGAGGCCTTTTTGGGGGATAAACCTAATAATAAAACCGTATGGGTTTGGCCCAAAGCGGACAATATCATACTATTTGTAGCAGGGTGTTACAAATGGTATCAAAGTCATAGCCCAGCCTGAGATGGGGGGAGTGTGCACAAGCCCATAAAGGTCGCTAGCGGGCACTCGCTGGGACGGACGCCAAGAATGGGCTAATCCCATGAGGGTCGCCAGCGGGGACGCTGGGTTCTAAGAGGGGGTGATTGTGACGTCCCACATCGCCTGGATATGGAGATATGCTTGAATATATACTACACCCTTAATGACAACAACGCATTTTAAAGCCATGATGGACATGAACCCATCAGAACTCTATAGTTAAGCATGCTCTATCTGGAGTAGTACTAGGATGGGTGACCTCCTGGGAAGTCTGGTTTGGGAAAGCCAAAAGCGGACAATATTATGTGTCATTGAAGTGGGGTGTTACATTGCTCTTCACCATCACTGCCGCTCACCGACGTGCCTCACCTTCACTCCCGCTCACCGACGTGCCTCACCTTCACTCCCATTAGCCACTCCTCTCCTTGCCGCCTTCCTCCGCATCTCCTTCAGGCCTCCACGCGCCAACACGTGGCTTGCATGCCCAAGACAGCCCGTCTTCCTCCGCCGCAGCCTGTCTCCGCCATCCTCCGTGACTTGCTGTTGTTGGTTTTTGTTATGTCTTTCTAATGTATTTTCTGCTTTTCTGTACTTCTTTTGTTACTAGTTAGTTATGGTCTCTTAGGATCTGGTCGTTTTATCCTGTGGAGGAGACCTTAGTTTCCGGAGTGAGTCACTCCCCTCCCCCGGTTCTCTTGAAGGGTTTCTTGATGGCCTCTACCCATTCGGATAGGGTTGAAGGGTCTCGCAAGGATCATGTCCCTACCTGTTAGGGTAAGGTTGAGAGGTCTTTTGAGGGTCATACCCTTGCTCGTATCCCCTTTCATTGGGGGTTCAGGTAGGGTTGAAGAGTTTCGCAATGGTCATGCACCTGCCCTCCGCTGTTTTGGTGCTTAAATTGCTTTATGCGGTCTATTCCTTGCCTTTTGCCCAAAGTACAAAGGACCGGGACATTTTTGACCCCTTTGGGATCATTAACACACTCATTTCTTGTTTGGTGTTTCCAGATTTGGTGTTCTTTCTTTTGTTTGGGTTTGTTTTTGAGGAGCCCACCCCTCTTAAACGTTTTCTTCCTTGTAACCCCTTTTTTTTAATGGATGATGTATTTACACCCCAAAATAAATAAATAAATAATAAATAAATAAAAACCAAATAAATAAATAAATAAAATCATACCCATCAATTATGCTATCAAGATCTGAGTCATCAAGAATCTTGCTGAGCTGGCGCTGGCATTGGGCACTAGTATGCAGAAGCTCTTTCTGTTCAAATCCTAACTCAGTACCCTCCATCATTTTCCGAGAAAATATAATCCCAGACAGCGGATTCCGTATCTGCCTTTTTATATAAGCCAATGCTTTCAATCTCTTCAAGGCAGTTTGCTCTGATAAACGCTGGACATTAAGTGCTTGTTGCAGCTCTTGGCTAGCAAGCTGCAAGAAGCAAAAGACTCCAGTGACTGCACCCTCTCTGTCCAATTTCTTACTCACACATAGCAGGCATTCTACATACTTTCCACTTCGAGCAAAGAAACTGAAAGAGACCTTTTCAGGTTCCTGACCAGTCATGGCATTATTAAGTACAATTCCAAGGTTTACAAAAACTTCTTGATTCTTGAGACGGCAGCATGCTGTTTGTGTCCCAAAAACCTCTCCCAAAAGCATTTTATCTATAACTTCTTCTCGTGTCCACCCACTTAACTTCGTCATTGCTGGATTCCACTCAGAACACCACCCAAATTCATCCGCACCAAATATTGGGGGGATCAAAGGGTTTGGGTTTTGTACAATAGCTTTGTAATCACCTTCAATCCGAGTAAACTTGTCCATAACTATCTTCTGACCAGTGATATCTTGGGCCACAAAACAAACACCCACAACAGTATCTCGAAGATCCCTACTTGCACAAGCATTCACAACTAAGCTGATGGGACCAGAATCACTCTTAGACCCATGTGTTTTGATCTCAAATTGGATATTCTGCTCTTCATTGCCTGATCACACAATAAGGTAAAAGAACATTATCAATAAATGCTAAAAAAAAAAAAAAAAATTATTGAATCCATCTGTTTCATGCATGGCAAACAAATCTCATCTTACTGACCTCCCTCCTGCCTTTCATTCTCCAATCTCAGTTTCCTATCTTTTAACAGTACAAGTGCACCAGAGAGTCTCCTGTTCTCTCATTCTTTTCAATCAATTTGATGCACATGCATGGATTTAGATAAGATATTATGCACATGCCCGACTGGTCACACACTCACACACACATGCACATACTCGCTCATGCTTATGCATATGTATATTACAAGTACAAATTGATAATTTAATGAAGTTAGAATATAAACATGGATAGGGAGATACCCTGCAATGCCAAGTACAACATCCTCTGGACTGTATCAGTTGAAGAATCTTCCACAAGTGTGAGCAAATGCTTTCCAATTGCTCTATCAACAGGAAGGCCAGTTAAATCAGCAATCTTTGTGTTCCACCCATTAATCAGCCCATCCACATCAACTGCCAGAATTGGCACTGTGGCCGTTTCAATTAAACGGACCATCTCACTTGTCACTGCTTCCAGTTCTTGCATCCCTTCAATTTTGAGGTCACTGAGCTTCATATGGATGGCATTGGTACTTATATTCGTTGTTTCAATATCTTTGAATGCATTCCTCAAGATAAGCTGCAGAGAATGGATTGCATCCATTTCATAGTCCTTCCAGGGTAAACTCCTTGTCTTCACAACTTCGAGGAAAGCCTTGAATGACGATCTTGGGTGCATCCTCGTACCATCATCCTTCTCACCAGGTTCATGCTTTGCACCACCCCATCGAATTTCTGCAGCAGTGTGGGATCGAAACCAGAAAATCATGTCCTTGGAAGTTATCCTCACAGCTGCCATTCCACATACTACATCGCCAAGAGCAAGAGCCCCCGGGAACCCTGCATCATACAAGCTATCTGTACTTAAACCTGTTGAATCCATATGGTACTCTGAGAGCCATGAGGCTATGTCATGCAGCTGGAAATCACTTGGAGTTACACCCAGTCTCCATATCTTGTTCTTGTATAATAAAGCAGCTCCATCACACTTCACAAGATCCATTATATTTGGGCTTTGTGACACAATTCCCAAGGGTGCATCTCGCATCAGCAAATCACACAATAGTGTTTGGGTACGCAAGATGTTCTTCTCAACAATTTGATTTTCTAACTCCAATTCCTTATTCACATGGATGGCAAATACTTGAGCTAGAAATTCACAGGCATACCTAAGAGGGAATGGAACAAACCTCGGAGTGGTGTTATGGCATACTACTAAACCCCAGAGTCTCTTTCTCTTTTGTGGCTGCACAGAATTAGAGCTGTCTCCCTCTTCATCCCCCTCATTAACTACAACTGCCATCACTAGAGAAGCAATGGAATTCATATTCTCCATGTACTGCAAATGGCAACTGTGTGGTGCCCTTAAGTTTGAACCGCACAACGTCGGATCAAACGGAAGCTTCTCGTCTTGAAGCACTTTCACATGTCTTGCATGACAATCAACAATCATACGGACCTTATTCTTCATAAATAAGAAGCGTGCGGCCTGAGGGATATCAGTAGCTGGATAATGCAAACCCAGATATGGTTCTAGCCCTGGCTTTGTGATCTCGGAGACCACTTCCCCATGATCATCATCATGAAATTTATATGCCATCACCCTATCATAACCAGTTAGTTCAAAAACCTCTTGAACCATTGTATCACAAAGCCTTTCCATGCTGCCACTTGGCAATGACTGCAATCGGGTAATTGCTTTAGCTGCAAGCTTGTATGATTGCAGGGCCCCGGCAGCAGTCATGGGGACTTCATAAGGCTTGACTGGCTCAAAGTCAATGATCAAACTACCCGTTACCCGATGGACAATTGCATAAAAGGGCTTACCAGATGTCTTGCAATGGACTAAGATGGGATTCAAGAGAGAAACCTCCCAAAACCCCAGGGCCTTTTGCAATGCAGAGGCACTGGGGGCAGTGAATATGGTTCTCACATCTGTTCCAATGCCGAGAACTGGGTGGTCCCCAACGCTTGGGACTGCATGGCTGACCATAGTCAGCATTTCAGGGGCATTCTCACTGTATGCAATGACTTTGAAAGTTTTCTCATCCAAGGCTAGCAAGCAACCAAATGGTTGGATAAGCTTGCCTTTCTGTATGTGATGGAGGTAAGCTGTTGTTACTTTGTCAGTCCTAGGTTGTTGATCTCCACTAACTGCACCGGTAACCCTCACTGAGCTTGAGTAATCAAAAGAATCACCCGACTCCTCAAAATCTGCATGGAGCTTTGCATCGACAGTGGTCTGCGCAATGATCCTAGCACTGTGTCTCGAGCGCCCTGAATTGCTGGACGAGTGGCTGGGCCTTGAAGAAGACATTTACGCAAACTGAAAAAATAAAACAAAAGAAATAAAATAATCTCACACCCCATAAAACCTATCAAAAGGATTACCAGAATGTTAATGCTGGTAAATAATTACATAGTTATGGTTGCGATCATTGTTATTGTAATCATGTTCACATGGTCATCGTCCAGTAGTAATAGAGCATGCGAACTTTTATGAGTATACTTTCATGATGCCCCAAAAGTCACAATTGTTAAAATTGTACATGAAGCATCCAAGATAAGGAAACTCAATGACAGATAAAGGGAAAGTCTTTTCATAGCTTAAGCAATAGTAGTACGTCTTTTCCATTAGTAGTAAAGCAAAGATGCTCTTTGATGATCTGCATGAAGTATATCTCCATTACCTAGCAAACAGTACAAAAACAAAGATGCCCCACGCTGATTCTTCATTCTTTGAAGTATATATGCATTAGTGACAGCAACCTAGTAAACAGTATCAACAAATAACAACAGAATTGCATATCGCTTAAAAGACACCACTTTATTGATGAATTATGAAGCCAATTATATGACACTTTAATAAAGTAAGCATTTGAATCATATGCTAAGGATAGTTCTAGTTCAGCTAAAACAAAAGTCAAAAAAGAGAAGCGGTACTACAGCTGGTAAATTGATAGATGAAAATAACTCATACAGGGGCTATGGCTAACAACAATTTCCAAATTTAGAGACCTACAAAGAAATTCTAAGAACGAAACTTTCTGGAAAAAAAAAATCCCAAGTTGATGTTCATCCGAGGAAGAATTATTTGTCACCCAAAATAACAAAGACAAAGAAAAAAAGAAAGCAAGAAAGAGCATAGAAATGGAAAACATTCTAACCTTGTTATCGGTTGAGCAGCAGGAAGCAATAGCCAATTCTGTGAGAACTAGTCTGGCCAAACTGATATGAAAACAGCTTGGAGAAAGTTTTAAGGAATCCAAAGTGTGTCCAGGAAACCCCGACCCATTCATGGAAAACCCCACAACATCTCGATCACTGCCTCCACTGTCTCTGCCCTCCCTTTAATCCCAGCACTTCGCACTTTGCACTTAGCAGGGACCACCAGGACTAGTATTATTAGTGTTTCTTAAAGATATACACACTCACAGACAACTTCCTTGATGGGTTCACAATTATTTATGTAACATTCTCCAAGACATGGATCCAAGAGAAGAAGGGAGTCACAAACCATGAAAGGGAAAAAGAAAACCATATTTTTATGGGGGCGGTTCCGTTTCCAAAGAAGGATAATGGAGGTCGTTCATCGCATCCATAAATAAAATAGCACGATCTCGAATTTCTACTGGTACCTGGCTCTAACAGTACTGAGATCACTTTCTATTTTAGCTTAGTCGGTTCCCATTAAAAAAAAAGAGTCCAACTAAAATATATGCATATGAACAGAAAAAAGTTAGAAGTGGGATCACACCCATGATGATAGATGAAAGGAAGGAGACAGTTGGGTTTGTTTGGGGGTGAGGATGAGCGTACAGTAGCGGGATGGCCCATGCTTTTGGACACATTATGCCAAGTAAACAACAAGAGAGTGAGTTATGGGAGTCACGTGTTGGCCTCAATCGTGTGTCAGACTGAATGAACAAGATAATGGGTATTTGCAATGACGATGTGTGCTTTTAGTGTAGGTGGCGGTGGGTCAGTTTCCGGATCAAGGGGGAATGTGACGCAGACACCAGATTTGGTGCCCGTACCGATGAATATAGGCGTAGCAATTACTTTTATGTTTTCGCTTGATCCATTGTGAGTAAATCTCTTTTTCTTTTTCGTTTTTTTGTTTTTTTTTTTTTCTGTTTTTTAAGGCTTAATTTAACAACCTTTAATTTAAATTAGGTCGACCTGCTTGAAGATAATGGTTCGCAATCCTTTGGTTTGCTCAGGAAAAAAAAAGGGGGGGTGGGGGTTCCTTTGGCTCATAATCAACAATATGTTTCTGGTATATCGTTTCATTTCTGAAATTAAAGCAAGTAGGATAAATTCTGAGAGCCTAGAATTCATGAGGAAGCCTGCTTCCTGTGCGTTCAATTTTCTGAAGAGATTGAAGCGCATCAACATGCATCTTGGATTCCAACATTAAAATCAGGCTGCAAATGGTCTCTATAGCATTTGTTGCGCCTATAGCATTCAGATCCTGTGTTTTGGTGTCACCTTCTCACCACCTTGGAAAACTGTAGGAGAAAGTACACAAGTGAGTGGCATATTAGCTTATACGCACAATTTTTCGTTGAGCAATGCTAAAAATTAAATTTTTATCTTACAATGTTAATATAATAGTATTAAATAACTTTAGATTAATCATTGTTAAAAAATAATAATAATCTAATAGTTGATTATAATTGTCATATTAACATCATAGAATAATTGTGCGATAAAAACATAGTATATAACATTTTTTTTTTTTTTTTAACTAAGCTAATTGCTTTGGGATTAACAATCAGCCAATTAAGGATTTCCACAACTCTATGCATTTTTCTACAAGAAACGTAGACATCCAATCAGATCTTTCTCCTTTCTACAAGAAACTACTACTTTACCTTTGTATATTGTGCTTTACATGTTACATGATTTCTACATAGCTCCTACCTTTCGCCTGTAGTCTCTTGAGCATAAATATATCTTTTTCATATGCTTTAAAGTATTCCACACAGTTTTTTTTATGCTCACAGTACTTCCCTAAGCATCTCATGATCGTTTTAAAGTCATGGACAAAGAAATATTAAATAACAAGTAAACATCAAAAAGAAATCCTGTGCTGAGCAGTCTAAGCTGCTTTTTCGCTTGAGGGCATCCCCAGTCTCTGTGGTTTCTTTCTTCTTTGCGGTAGATGGGTTTAAGATAAAGCATCTGGCAAACGTTTCCAAGAGAATAAAATATAAAAATATAATCTTATATGATATATTAGAACCAACATGCTAAGTTGTACAAGAATTATTCCTCTAAAACAGAAATCAAAGATACAAGTCAGAGTCTTTAAGCTCTCATAAAAACGAAATTTTAGGATCCTTCAATCCATTTTTCAATCATAACTCATAACACACTTCTACTTGAGAAAAAATTTGTTAATTAGCTCCAGAAATTGAATTCATCTCCACATCCCCATCAACAAAAATACTGTCCTCCAAAAGTTTCTACCAGTCAAAAGAACCTTTTCAGATCAGGAATGATGTGATTTCTTCTCTTGATCAGCTATGGTATGCATAAATAATTGGCTTAAACTGAATTTTCCTAACCACATGCCACCGTCAGTTCTTTTAGAAGCCTCCAACTTGTCTTAAAACTTTGGTAGTAAGAATCGAACCAGCTCAAGTTTCTAAACCAAAAATATCGTCATGCAAACTAAATTGGCACATTGGGGCTGTCAGAATTAACAGAAGGTATGGTTTGTAAAGGGAATCTTAAACATAGACAGGAGCATTATTGAAAAATGTTTCTGGCATATAATTGCATACATGCTGTACATGATCTTTAAAAAGATGAGCAAAGAATAGAACCACTATGGGTAGACTTTAGAATCTTCATTTCTCATGGGGCTTTTAGAGATTTCTGCTGATCAAGTTATCCCATGCCTTAACAAAGTGCTAGCATAGGAAATATTCTCCATCTTATTCAAATGTCAAGCGATGCTGCCACATACTAGGAAAATAATTCTCAGGACAGAAAATAAGGTTTCCAACATCATATTGATAATCATGGTAGTCCAGTTAGTAAAATGGCTCAGCCATTGCTTGGCAATTAACATGTGCAGTGAAACCACTGAGGTGTTCAGATAAGCCAGTTATCAGAATGTGCAACAACTACAAGGAACTAGCTAGAGAAAGAAACAGAAGAAACAAAATATTTCATTTCTCATCAGGCTTTTCTAGGAATTTGAGCAATGGAAGTCGTCTCATGTTCTAAACTAGATTATTGCAGAAACTTTGAATGAATCTTAGCGTCTCTTAACAGAAATTAGGTTTGCTACCATTTAAGAGGTTATAGGCTTAATTCTTTCCACATACAATTTACATATCAAGAAAGAATAAGAAACGAGAGAAAAGTGTCAATTGTATAGAAACTTTGATGTTTCTTCCGTTACTTGGCATAAAAATGTAATTGCCACCAACTACAAATAGTACCACTAGAACCAAGAAGAATAAGTAAATTTTCACTGTTTCGATATCAAAACTTATGCTCAAGGAATAGATAACAGGGAAAATTATATGGTTTCTTCACCAAAGTATTATAGTAATATAATGGCAAATTGGCTCAGAAGCCTGGTAAAATATTAAAAACTCATGTAGCCGAAAACCATCAAGATTGACAAATCAGAAGAATTGGACATTCCATGAAACTAGCAAGACATTCCAAAAGTTACTGCTTACAACAAGATTAATGGAAGTTTAGGAAAGATTCGCAAGACAAGCTGTCTAATATGCCGCAGATTGTAATTGATTAGCATTTCTCCAATATCATGTGGAGTGGCATGGGCTGCCAACAATAAACGGCACATCCTAACATCTGCCATTCACTACACAATGGAACGCTCAAGGTACACTAATAAGAGTCGCATTATCTGACCCAAAATGCTACAAAATATATTTTAAGACAACAGATACCTCCAATTATGGGAAACAATGGTACATATCAATAAATAATGGAAGGAAAGATCAAAGACACCACAGATGTTATCTCTGTACAGATGTGAGCAAGACTACCTTCCCTAGATGCAGATAATACATTGCCAGAATACACTATTAGTTCAACCAAACGCAAGTTTGCCTTCAGTATCTCTCAGAAGTAATTGGCAAATCATTTTCTAAACAACTTTTCCACATAAATCTACTTCATTAAAAAAAATACTTCAACATAAAACAAATAAAATTTTCCTCCGTGTGATCCTAAGACCTTTAAGGTCCTATTCCCTAGAGTCTATGTTCAGCTTGTCCAGTTGCGTCCTACCTAAAGTGTGAGTGGTATTTTTATTATACATCACCGAAATATTGAACAACAATGACCCTTGTGAACTTAGCAAAGGGACCAACTTGGGAAGAGGGAGGGGGGGTTAGGACTCATCTCCCTTTTATCATACAAAATATAATATACTCAGACTCAAACACCTCTTAAAAATCAGTTCAAGGGATTTAGTCCTCCACCAAAGAGACATTGGCCATGGATTTCCAGAGTACTGCCTCATTAATTTAGCAGGAAAGAGGCATGAAGCAAGGAACAAAACATAGAAGATATACAAATTTGATTTATATAGTGTACAGAAAATGAGAAGATAAATTTATATAATTTTAAGAAAAGTATACATTATGAAAATAAATCAATTAAACAAAAAGGCTATACAAATTGAAAGAATCCAATGGTTTTGAAAACCTGTTCCACTTCCGTAATGGATCAATGCACTCTTTCAAAATAAAGCACCTGCACCTATACTTCGTACTCAAGGTAACAAACTGACTACCACGTTCAATTACAAGATTGAATTTCCTCAGAGAACAATAATGTGGACTGCCAAATGAGTCATAGAAGAAACGAAAACTTGCATCCGAAATTCTTAACCAAAATAACAATTGGATGAATCAAGCTCGGTTCTCCACCATTTGAGCACGGCGCATCCCCAGTTTGTAGTCGTATAATCTTGCAGCAAACATGGAACATGGCTGAAACACCAAGGAGACACTTCCTCATTGTAACAGTGAACATTTGACAGCGAAAAGTGCCCCCCTTCCCCCCCCCCCCAAAAAAAAAAAGTCTTTCATAATCTGTATGTCCTGAAACTTCTTCAAAGCTACTAATAATATTCTGAATAATCACTACCGCCCAACAAGCACAAAACAATAACGGAGGAATTTATTAAACACGACTTCTTCACTCTGCACCATGTGAGGTGAGGTCAAAATCTAAGTGGGTATTGCTTTCTTTGGAATAGAAATCATTCTTCTCTATGAAAGCTTTCAGCATCTCATAGGTGAAGTTTGGGTCATTTGGGTCGCTTGCGTGAGTTGGTGACTCCAAAGTCTGGGGTTGCGTGAAACAAAAGTAACAACCTTTACCACGACGACCAACACAACCAAACCTCTTACCTGAAGTCCCGGCATTTGCAGAAGCAGAAGAAGAGGAGATCTTTTTATTCCTTCTTCTGAGGAGTTGCTTCTCGGCTTTTGTGAGGGCATGTAAGATCAGCTGCTTTGCCTTTGCGAAATCCCTTGTACATCCACCACCACTTACATATCTATCCTCTCTCTGCTGCGTTCCGTCGTCTTCTCTGACATGGATCCCACCACCACTGGCACCAACATTGAAGATCTCCTTATCAGATACAGACATCAATTTTTAGTTGTCCAGATTTACGTTCTTGCAGCAAAACTCCCACGCTGATAATATAAGAAATAATATATTATTTGTAAAAGATTTGATCAAGAAGATGGGATTAGACAAGAATTAGAAGAAAACCCAGTTGAAAATGATTGGAAATAGGGGTTGGGTTTGAAGTTTCTCCGGGTCCGGGGAACAGTTTAAGAGATCACAGGAAAACTCTCTAACCCTCTCGCAGCGGCAACTGTAACGTAATTAAATTATTCATTCAAAAAATTTTACTCATATGCAAATCTCTATTTTATAATTAATAGATCACAGTTTATTTTTTGATGAATTAATAGAAGAAGTTATTTTCAAAAAAAAAAAAAAATTAATAGATCACAGAAATCAGATACGTGTTTGACATACGTGTTAGTTTTGGAGTCGGGCCTTTGGTCAGTTGATGTATTCGGTATTTTAATTTATTCTTTCCCCTTCCCGTCCTACTAAAGTAGTGGGCCAAGGGCACCTTTTGGATTGAGATTCTATCATGTACGGTCTTTTATGGCTGTGAGCCTGTACTTGAGTCGACTCTCGCCCAATTTACTCTCGAGTTAAATAATATGTTCAATTTCAATATATTTATTTATTCAAACGAGTTGCTCAATTAATATTTTTTTAAAAAAAAATTCATACTAATAATTAGCTAATTAATTATTGTTAAGATTTTATCATTTAAGTCAATTAGATAAATTAACTCAAATCTTAAACAATTCAATACCGAGTCTATATATATATTTTATACTATGTATTTAAATTTATTACACACATAAATACACCCATTTACACATAAACACAAAGATATCTATCTTAACATTCACAATTACAATAATTCGAGTTATATATATATATATATTAGGAAGTGAAGTCCTTTTATCTTTTTAAATATCTTTTTATCTTTTTAAATATTTAAGATGATCGTATTACAAAGTTAAATAATACTATAAAACTAATAAAAATAAAGTTATGCGAACTTGTATGAGTTTGACTCGTTTAATAAATGAACTTAAATTTGTGTTCAAGCTTGATTCCTTAAATAAATGAATTAAACTCGAGTTAAATTTATACGAGTCATGCTCAAGCTATTTATGAAAAGCTTTGTTTATTTACATCCTTATACATGAAATACATAAACTTAAATAGAGTTGTTTATTTTAAATGAATAACCTAGATTGCAACAGTTGATAAGAGAAAGGGGAAAAAGATAATTTGCACAAGAGCAAGCCACACACATAATTCAAACATTTCTTTTGACCACATGCTAGTTCAACTACCCTCAAAGCCAAAGGTAATCTTTAGGTGTGGTTGAACCATTCATTTAGCCATAAAAGTGACTGCACAGCCTGCACTGCCCCCTCTAGCTTTACTCTCTTCCCCCTCTCTTATATATTGTCGTAGTAATCTGAATCGTTCATTTACAATAGATGGTTTAAATTAAAGTTATTGCATGGCTTGCAACACCATGAACCCGATCCGGATATGCACGAGGCATCTTTTTGAGATTGAGGTTCCGTTTCTTTCGACGTAAAATGGTTTCTGTCAGAAAATATTTTCCTTAAAAATGATTTCCTGAAAAATATTTTACGGTGTTTAGCACGTATGGAAAATCACAATTATATATATATATATATATTAAATCACATTAAACTCTAAATTTATGGTCAAGTCCCGATCAAGTCCCAGGCGGGTCTTGGGCAAGTCCCATGCGGGTCCTGGGCAAGTCTCGTGCGAGTCCTAGTTAAGTCCAAATCAAGTCCCAGCGAGTCTCGAGCGAGTCTCGGGCGAGTTCCAGTCAAGTCCCTGACGAGTCCCAATCAAGTCCCGACGGGGTCCCAGGCAGGTCTAGTCGGATCCTAGGCAAGTCCAATCAAGTCCTTGGCAGGTCCCGTGTAAGTCCTGGGCGAGTTCTGATCAAGTCCCGGGCATGTCCCAGGCGGGTCCCGATCAAGTTCCGACGGGGTCCTAGGCGAGTCTTGGCAAGGTACATTGATTTGAGAATGAGATGTTCAAAGTTATTTTCCGAAAATTAAAGAAGAATTTTCGGTTAAAGGAAAAATATTTTTCGTTGACTATTATTTTACGTCGCACTAAATACGGTAAAATGCGGAAATCAAACCATTTTATGCCGAAAGAAACTAAGCCTGAATATCATGTATTATTGCTTCTTTTTTTAAAAAAAAAATGAATAATAATAATAACATCATGAACGATTAGGCAGACAGCCGATCTTCTAGCATTAGCCATTAGGCATGTGGACCGGTTTAAGAGAATGGAACTTTCATACTCAGTTTTGCCATTCTTTTCTTGGAGCATCGTTTGAAGACTACAGGATGCATGCCATAAGAGTGACTGAGAGATAAAGAAGTCATGACATTAACATCCATCTAATCACCAATCTTGGAATTGACTAGGAAGAAGTGTTAAAGTGTTGATTAAGTAATTAAATTTAACTCTTCCTATCAACTTAAGCTTTTAGGATAACTGATAATTTAATATGGTATCAGAACCAAAGGTTTTGGAATAGAACCTTGACTCCGTCAAATTACCCCCATTTAAATTAAATATTTCACTCGTTGAGTATCACCTATTAAAAGGGAGTTTGAGTCCACACGTGAGGAAAAGTGTTGAAGTGTTGATTAAGTAATTAAATTTACATTTTCTTATCAACTTAAATTTTTTGGATAAGTGGTGATTTAACAGAAGTTCATTGTTGCCTTAACCAAATATACCAATATCATGGAGTTCTTCAACTATATAATTCTTTAAGGAAACTGTAAGAAAGTATTTAAAGCAAATTATATTTTCTATACTACAGAGAATGATAACTTTTTTCCTTGCTTTCCTTCTCAATCAAAATAGTGGTTGGTGGAATTGTAATTTGATGATCATCAACTTAGAGTTGGTTAGTAGTAAAAGAATCATGAGAATAAAGCGAAAGTCTTGCAGTAGCTTCGTGAAAACTGAAAAGCCACCATCTGGGAGAGCAATGAGAAGCCTTGCAACCTGCGAACACCTTTGGTCAGGTCAGTCATTTTGTGCAAGTTTTTCTCAGAACTCGGTCTTAGCCCTGGTCCAAACAAACTATATCTTGGAACTTCAACAAGTAGAACCCAGAAACGTAAAGAGCGCACCTGATTTCAATTTCCTAACCTACTTGTTTTCTACCCCATGATATGCATGAGTCATGACCTAAAGTTTTAATGATTAATACTTTTGTAAGCTTATATATATATATATATACTTCACATTCTCTATGAAACATTTCCTTTCAAATCAATATCAATGATATCATAGCCTTTCATGTAACAGGGTGGCAACCATGAAATCTGTAGCAGGCATTTTTTTAAAGCTCATTCATTATATGCGGAAAGCAAATCAGAGAACGCTTCCTAATGAACTTCTGTAACACCTTATTCATGATGTCTTCCAATGTATACAGGTTTGTTGGCTCATTATAATTGAACAGTCGCTGTAAAGTGGGGAATGCACTAGCTTTCTGAAGTCAGTCACCGCCTCTCTGGCCCCGGCTCCAGCTACTACTTTTCCAACTAATACAAACCTATATACCTATATCCCTCTTCCCTCTGCATATTTATAAGGGGAAGGCCATTAGAAATCATCCTAGCTAATTATGCTAGACACAATCATTGCCAATGACCCAAAAGAGATGTATTGCACAAAGATATAGTTAGTGACTTGAATTGAAGACCAGGTTCATTATAAGGGCCAGAGTTTTCCAACAAAATGAGGAGCGCATATCGGAGAATGTGGTGGGTGGTGCCTTGCACGAGCAGGAAAAGTTTGCAAACTGACTGCCTGAAGGATATAAAGGAAATACTCAAGACCAAGCTTGCAACGATCATGGAAGAGCCAGAGATGTGTGAGCAGAACTTAAACACCACCAATTAAGGCATCATCACATGGCTAAGAAGGGAAACAAGATCCGAGTCAAGTATAAGATGGGACGCCTTTTCATGCCCCAGTTCAGCCTCAAAGATTCTTGTGCCCTATTCATGACAGGGTTTGCCTCTAAGGGAGCTTTGGTGGGCTTCTTCAATATTGACCTTCTTAAGCTTATGCATTAGCCTGTCTAAAAAGCGACACCCACAGATGTGTTTATTAGGACTACAATAAAGGGAATGCATGATGGGCCAATAGCGGCCGGGTATACATGATTTAGTCTCCTGTAATCTGTTAAACATACCGTATTAGCCTGTATTCCTGCAAGCATCATATTTCACTGGGCCTTGCACGTGTAATGTTTGTTATATTGGCTCCTATTTCACATTCCCTAATGATTGCTGCTAATTATAGAGTGGACAACCTGGACATCTACCACCAAAGCATGTATTGGCATGTAATTGATACAATTGAACTATGCTCTCTCAGTTTTCATGCATTAGCTTCTGCCCTCTAACGGAGGAATATAAGTTAATGTGTCAGAAATGATAGAAGTAATGCTCTAGGAGAGGTGAGAAGAATGAGTGACAAAACTAGGTATCAGAAGACCCTATACACAAGAATTGAGGAAAGTGAGACAAATTTAAGGAAGATAATTCTACGTGACACTAGAAAGCAAGTGAAGACCCGGAAAATGAGAGACGGATAGAAATAAGTAAAATGGACGGGTTGTATCTTACTTTGCCGGTGACATGGGGAGGGGGAGCTTTTATTATTTTTTTCCCCTCAGATTATTATAGACTACAGTAAAAAAGTAAGAGTTATCAGCAATGAAATAAAGCCCAGGATCCTAGCCAAACTGACCTGCAATTTCTTAAATGCAGTGCGCTGAATGCACAGTTTAGAGGCCCTATATATTTACGCTTTGATTATTGAAACTTGGAGAAGAGTTGAGGCTTGTTGAACTGTTAGTTTTGTTCTCAAACGAATAACTGGCTACCCAAGTTGGAAGTTTGAGAGAAGAATTGAGGAAACCAGCGGGAAATACTTAAAGAATCCAATTTCTAAGAAGTTCCACTGGCATGTTTTAGAGATGCTAGTCAGGATCAATTGGCTTATGCACAGGTTCAACTTCAATGCAAATATTACTCACCGAATAGATGGAGGTTTGGCAAACTATTAAGCTTGTTTTCTTATTTAGGTTGTGAACGTTTATCCCGGCGGTAAAATA
The DNA here is from genome assembly GCF_965113065.1 of Corylus avellana. NCBI lineage: Eukaryota > Viridiplantae > Streptophyta > Magnoliopsida > Fagales > Betulaceae > Corylus > Corylus avellana. Next base: position 102,343 of record NC_142495.1, read on the forward strand.
AGACAAGCAATTACTTGCATGTTTCTAAGAGAGAGAGAGAGAGAGAGAGAGAGAGATGATATAGCAACCAGGACCACATGATACGGCACACTCTTTCTTTTCGGTAAATAGAAACCTGTTTGGTGCTGTAGTTCCCTAAACATATTCGAAGTCTCGACTTAGTTACCGCTGTCTTAATTTGGAATCAAGCCTGGAGTAGTGGAGAATACAGTGTTCATATTATTTTGTTCAAAAGTAGTGCTGTAGAAAAGATAGACAATAGATGAGAAAATTATTAATGTTTCGGTTATAACAGAAGGTTGTCACCGAATGTAGGTCAAATTCTTATTAAAAGAAATGACAGTCTTCCTACGTACGTACAGAGAGATGAGATACAACTGGAAGCCCCCACTGAGTGGGAAAGATGATCGCAGGACATACACCGTCGTTCACTCGGTTGACAATATCAGCGTAGATCCTAGCAATCCTGATAGGCAATACCATCACAGAAAACGCCTTCAAGATGATCTTCCTTGACCGTGATAAGCGAAGACCCTTTAGCCGTCCATTTCTTTTCTGCACCCAACAACTTCTAGGCCTCGCCACCTTTTCATCAGCATTGTTTAGCTTCTTGTAACGACAATATCTCAAGCGTCTACTAAGTAAGTCTTGGAAACCCATCTGCGGAAGTGAGGACCAATTGGAGGTAAGAGATGAAAATTGAGTTAGTTCCAAGGACTTTCTGCGTGGCTATGCATACCATACGCAAATCTATGTGTATATATAAAGAGGAAGAGCTAGTTGAGAACAGGAGATAATGGATGTGCATACTATATAGGAGAATTTGGTTTTAATGCTCCTTCAGGCACAAACTAGCTAGTAACAGAAGAGATGGAGATCGCCTACATTTGGATGCATTATAACACATGGCCGACATTATATTTTAACCCAATATACTCAGCATAGAGGAAGACAGAGATGGAGATGCCCCCAATTTCTACTTTTAACACATGGCCAACATCACTGAGCATAACCACTTCAGTGATTGCTTCTCTCTCTCTCTCTCTCTCTCTCTCTCTCTCTCGCTCACTTATTTCCTTAAATGTAACAGTGTAGTTAGTAAATCATAAAAGGAATATAGGAGGCATGTGCAATGATTGAAGTCCATACTAGAATACAAATCAAGGCCAATCATTTGCTAAAAAAACAAATGTATGAGGTTGTGACCTTTACACAAAAGCAGATCTATTTGTTTCACAATTCACAAAAAAAAAAAAAAAAAAGATCTATTTGTTTCTTTATTTATATGACAGAGATTAGTCCCGTAATCAAGTCAGGCGTATGGACTGTTGGTCTAATTTGTCCCACACAGCGGCTCATATTTGTTTAATTCAGGCTAGGGGTCTATCTCTGTGTGTTGACTAGTCGAACACTTGCTGAGGTTCATATATGGTGAACATCATTAGATGGGCCATGCTCTTTTTCAACATCCATGGTTCACAAGACCGGCCGTGTCTATTACGAAGGACTCCAACAACAATGTTAGTTGTAAAGGACAGTCCAAGAACCATGTTGGTTGGGTTCTCAATAGCAAGACGTTGCAGAACGTTGGGGCTTTTCACAGAAAAATTAATTACTTTTGGTACGTTAAAATGATAATTACCTAATAATGGGAATAAGTATTAGAATTAATACAATAAGCCAGAATTGAATGATCATTCCTATTTATTCCTTTGTTGACAACACAGCATCTTCAGCAAGAGTTTTTATTTTATTACTCAAAATACAATTTTTTTTATTTTAGCTACTAGGTTTTTACTACACACTCCAACAAGAACATTTATTTTAACTATCTACTCTAATTAAATATTATTTTATTAGTTTTTTATCATTTCCTTATCTTCCCTATAAAAAGAGAATGAGAGAGAAAAGATTAAAAAAATAGAAAGAAAGAGAAAATATAATAAAATATTACTTACAAGTTGGTACAGTAACTTGTAAATATGAAAATTCACAGTAGCAGTAGTAAGAAAACCTTCTATTTTACAGTATCTGTTGGAGCAAGAAAAGTTAACAAAATAACTAAATTTAACTAAAAAGCTAGTTTAGAAACACTGCTGGAGATGCTCTAATGACCAAATTTTTTACCTAGAGTAGAATAAGATTGAGTAAAGTCCATATACCCCTCTCAAACTATCACCTAATTGACAATGTCCCTCCAAACTTTCAATTGTAACAATATTCCTTCCAAACTATCAAGACATTGTCAATGTTCCCCCAAGACTTGCAATAAGAAAAAAAATGTCCCTATATATTTCTCAATAAGACAAAAATACCCCTATAAATTCAAAAAAAATGAAAAAATGAAAATTTTTTTAAACAATTTTTTTTTTTTAAAAACGGAAATTTTTATTTTAAAAAAAAAAAGTATTTTTTTTTTTAAATTTTGTTTTAAAAACCGAGAGGAAAATTTTTATTTTCTTTAAACGGAAATTTTTATTTTAAAATATATATATATATGAATTTTTTTAATTTTTTCTTATAAAAATGATTTTAAAAAAAAATTGGCCACCGCTTGGATATTTTTTTTGTTAGTTTTAGGTTTTTTTTTTTAGAAGTTTTAATATTTTTGTTTTTATTTTACTTAGGGTAATTTCGTCATTGGGGTGAATATTGACATTTTTTGGTAGTATGAGAAAGGACATTGTCACAATTAAAATTTTGGGAAAGACATTGTCAATTAGGTGGTAGTTTGAGGAATGTATGTGAACTTTCCCCAATAAGATTTCAACCAAATTTTCATTTTGCCCTTGGGCCACCCCTATGCTAAAGTGGGGTGGCTGGCCACCCCTTGAATGTTTTTATTACTTTTTTTATTTATTTTGATTTTGATTTTTTTTAAAAAAATAAATAATAAACTAATCCAAATGGGCCATGAGCTCATTGCCACATAGGAATCAGATGGGCCAATTGTGGGAAATATGTTGCATTCTAGCATTTCCCTTTCTTTAATATTTTAACAATCATTTATTGTCATTTCACTAATTTAAGAACCCAAACATTAATGAACAAAAATTTCCTTCAACCTAATCTAATAAGTGTCAAGTGTCATATCTTACATATTTTCTTTTCGGACACAAATTTCCTCCAAACTGGTTTAGAGAAAATTTCCTTCAACCTACTCTAATAAGTGACAAGTATCATTTAACATTTTTTTGTTTCTATAAAATTAATATTTGGGTTCCTAAATTAGTGGAATGACAATAACTAATTGTTAAAATATTAAAGAAAACATGTGAGAGATGACATTTGGCACTTATTAAACTATGTTGAAGGAATTTTTTCCAAACTAATTTAGAGGAAATTTTTGTCTTTTCCAAAAATGCGCTTACTTATAAAAATACTTATCTCAAAAAACCATTACTTGTTTTTAGCACAAAAAAAAAAAAATCGTATTTGGCATGTCCCCATGGGTGGAGGAGGGCGGCAATGGAGTGCCGCTAGAGATAGCGGTGAACGATAGTCGGTAACAACTGAGGGCTATCGAAGATGAATGCGAACGGTGGCCAATAACGACGGAGGGGCACCGAAGACTGTGTCATACAATGGTCAGTGATGCAAAGAGTCTTTCAATTGGGTACCATAGTCGCTATATATGGATAAAGGGGCATCAAATACATATCGTGAGGTAGAACAATTGTTAAAGAACCTAATTCTGACATCTAAGGAATCTATCCATCTTCTATAAAGGTGCCAAATGAAACCATTAAATCTCTTTAAAAATAAGATCTTTTATCTCATCTCTAGCGGTGGACGATGGTCGGTGATGGCAGAGGGCTGCTGAAGATGACTACGGATGGTAGTTGGTGAAGGCGAAGGATCGTTGAATATGGTTACCGATGGTAGTCTAGGTCGAACGATGGTCGACAATGGATTGTAGTGGATGGTGGTTGGTGATTGGTGATGTCAGGTGGTGGCTGGGTGGGTAAGGTCAGGCGATGGAGAGACGACAAATACGAATGGTTTGTTTTGTGCCCACAAAAAAGTAGTATTTTGAGAAAATTATTTTTAGGGTTATTATATTCCTTGAGAATAGCTATTCCTTACCCCTCATTCTAGTAGAAAATCTATTCTATGGAAATAGTTATTTCCAGCAATGGCAGCACAACCAAACTATGGAATAGTTATTTCATTTTTGGGTCTATTGCTAGGTTCCAAACCTGACCTAAGCTTAAAATTGCAATAAGCACCAATAGAGGTGTCTTTTGTTAGAGATAAAGATTAGCCCTTCAAAACCTCTTATACATGTCAACTAAGGATAATACTAGACATCACAACACATTTTTCTAAATTCATTTTTCCAAATGATCTAGTCTATTCAATAAATAAATAGATTTATGTTGTGTTTTTTTTTTTTTTTTTCTTAAATGAATGTGGGGTTCAGATCATTTAAGAAAGACATTTAGGAAAGGAAATTTGGAAAAAAAGTTTTGAGATGTCTAACAGCCCTCGTCAACTAATCCTCAAAGACAGGGCTCTCAGATCCTCAATAAAGATGAACTTCGTAAATCTCAATTAACTTGTTCTTTTATTAATCATTCAACTAAGTATAAATGGTGTATCACGAGTTCATCAATAAAATATATAGAAAAAACATTTTTCTCGCTCAAGTTTTTTTTAATGGTTTCAGAACTATTTTTTGAAGCATTTTATCGAACACTTTGCCAACCTACCCAAAAATATAATATAGCCAAAAAAAGAAAACATACCTGTCTCCCTGGCATTTCTTCGAACATCTATCCAACGTTATATTTCACTGATTTCTTGCCATTCTCTTCAAAGATGAGTTCCTCTTCTGCTACAATCGAAAACACCATAACACGCTCACCACCCCCGTATTCCCTCATCTGCCTCCCACTCCGCTGTTCTCAGCATCAAATTGAACGAAATTAGTCCTCACCTTCGTGGTCATGGCGTGCTCGGTTTATTGCGATGGGTCCATTCCCAGTCCTCCCAAAATCATTTCTCGAGGCTCCGATTCTATAGAAAATCCTGACTACATCCATTGGCATTTGGCAACGTCAGGGTCAGCTTATTCTTGGCTGGTTATTAAGCTCAGTCTCTAAAAAAATCATTGATCTCTCCACTTCTCATGGAGTCTGGAAAAATTCTTGATGTATCCTATGTTGCCTACTCCCATGCTCGTGTTGTTCAACTACGAATAGTGTTTCTGTTCATCAAGAAGGCACAGATTCTCAGAAGTATCTTCAAAGCGTTAGCACAATTGCCTATCAACTTGTTCTGGTTGATAAACCCTTTGCTGAAGAAGAACTTTTGCTCTAAATTCTTGGAGGTCTTGCCTTGTATCTTTCAATAGTGCCATCTAATTTTTCCTTTAGCCGAAAAACCCACTTATTCTTGATGATGTTTCGATGTGAAGGTCTAGGGCAGAGAGACCAAGTACCATTGTCAACTAAAGCTTGAAGTTCACTTTCCATTGCAGCAAACCATTTAGGGTTAGAAACAGCCTGAGCAAATGTGGTAGGGATAGAAGGCAAGTGTGTAGCATGAAAGGATTTTAGTGGATGCTTGGTTGATTTTAAGGATAGGAATAGCTGATAGTTGGGAAAAGACTTAGGTTTGGAGTTTCCAGTCATAGATCTTGTGACAATATGAGGAGAGGCTGGTTCAGTAGGTGCAGGCAAAAGCTGAAGTAAGGATTGATCTAGGTGGGGGATAGGATCAGGGGTAGGTGGTAGTAATTCGGCAGTAGGGGTAGTCAGGGGAGTGTTTAGAATAGGTACTTGTGCTGGGGAAGACAAGGTGATTGGGGGTGAGGTCTGAACAGTATTAGAGTCAGAATTATTCATAGAGTAAAAATGAGAATGATCAAGAACAATACCTGTAGGGGAAGGATCTGATCCGTTAGGGGATGAAGATGCTGCTCTATTCTGTGCAGGGAACACCAATTCATCAAAAATAACATGTCTAGAGACATATACACGATTGGAGATGGGATCAAGGCACTTGTAACCCTTTTGGTGGGTACAATATCCAAGGAAGATGCATTGTTTGCTTCTGAATTCCAATTTGTGTTTGGCATAGGGTCTTAAGAGAGGATAACAAGCACAACCAAAAGTTTTTAAAAAGGTGTAGTCTGGCTCCTTATTGTAGAGTTTGGTGAAAGGACTTGAATTTTGGAGAGTAGGGGTAGGCAATCTATTGATGAGATACACGGCAGTACTGACAGCTTCAACCCAGTATTTAGAAGAAAGGTGGGATTGAGCTAGGAGACTAAGACCAGATTCAATGATATGCCTATGTTTTTTTTCTGAAACTCCATTTTGTTGAGATGTATGTGGACATGTGACTCGATGAAGAACACCATGTGTTGACAGAAATTTAGTAAAGTTATGAGAGGTGTATTCACCACCCCCATCTGTTTGAAGTTGTTTAATTTTAAGGGAAAATAAATTTTCTATCAAGCACTTGAATTTAACAAAGGTTTCAAAAACATCTGATTTGAGTTTTAGAGGAAATAGCCAGGTGTATCTAGAGAAATCATCAATAAAGATAACATAACATTTGCTTCCATTGATTGAAGATAAAGGAGAAATCCATACATCACTATGAATAAGCTCCAATGGAGCAGTGGTAATACGACTTGACTCAATAAAGGGTAATTTTTTTGCTCTTTCCTAATTGACATGAAACACAAATAGATTGACTCGACTTAACTGAAGACACAGGAAGGTAGTAGTTGTGAAGCAGATGCTGCAAGATTTGATGACTTGGATGCCCTAAGCGGTTGTGCCAAACTGAAGAAGACACCCTGATCCCAATTTGCGCAGTAAATGCTCTGACTTTATTTTTGGTGAAGTGTTGTAGCCTTAATGGGTAGAGACCATCTTCACTTGCCCCTTGTAGGAGGATCTTCCCTGTGAGGTTGTCCTTAATCAAGAAATAGGTATCAGTTAGTTTAAAATGGCAATTATTGTCACGACAAAATTTATTTATTGAAAGTAAATTTGTTGTAGCATCAGGACAATGTAAGATATTTTTAAGATGTAGGAGTTGATTTGAGCGAAGAAAAGAGGAAGAGCCAGTGTGGGAGATACCAAGTCCATTACCATTACCTACTGCTACTGTCTCATTACCCTGATATGGTTGCTGCAGAGTTAGATTTTCCAAGTCATTAGTGATGTGAGTATTGGCTCCACTGTCAGCAAGCCATTCATCTTCATCTTGTAGATCGTTGGATTGGGAAACCATTGCAGCAAGTTCAGATGGTGGATGTCGTCCTTGGAATGAATAATCCATGCGATGAAAGCAGTCCAATGCTTGATGATTGGAGCGGCCACATATCTGACAAAGAGGTTTGTTGGATGAGAGGATGCCAGGTTGAGAATTTCTCCTTGTAGTGTAGTTATTTCTCTTTGGAGTGTAGTTGTTGGGAGAATTGCTTCTTGGAGTGTAGTTGCTAGTGCTTCCAGTAATAGTTTTTCCTTGGGAGAAAGCAGGGGTTGGGAGTATACCAGGAGATCCGTTGAAAGTCTTCTTTGAGGGATAGGAATTTCTGTAATTGGAGAAATGTTTCCTTTGGTTGTTGAATCTCTGTTTGTAACCTGGCTTTTGAGCAATCATGGCAAAGGATTGTGGTTCATCAATGGCAGCCTGATGTTCAATGAGTTGCTCGTGTCCAAGTAATTCAGACTGAAATTCTTCAAGAGACATAGTGGTATTCTTTGTTATCATGGAGTAGGTCATGACAAAAGAATTGTAGGTGGAGCTTAATCCACCAATGATGTAGGATACAAGGTCATCATCGGTGATGGGGCTGCCGGCGATAGCTAGCTGGTCAGCCAAGGATTTTGCACTTCGAATAAAGGTAACACATGGATTATTACCTTGTCTGAGAGTCTGAAGTTGGCGTCTCAATTGAGTGACGTGAGACCTTGATGGAGAAGCATAACGAGTGGCAAGGGTTTTCCATACTTGATTGGAGGTTTTACACCCATAAATAGTAGGCACAAGTGGAGCAGTTAAGGTTGCAATGAACCAACTAAGAATACATTGGTCTTTCTTTTCCCAGAGAATATATTCTGGATTTGGGACATCAGGAGTAGTTTTGTCCGGAGAAGATGGAATAAGCTTTGGTGGGCATGGCTCAGAGCCATCAACAATGCCCATCAAGCCGTTAGTTTTGAGGATGGGCTTAAATTGAAATACCCATCCGAGATAGTTGCTGTCATCGAGCTTGGATTGACAGAGATGCGCAATGTTTGGCATTGTGAAGGATAGAGCAGCGTCGCTGGATTGCGGCATGAGTGCAGTATCAAGGACACGGCAAGGAGATGCGGCTATGGTCTAGTGCGGCAAGGAGAAGAACAGCAATGAGGCTGTAATTTGGTGCAGCAAGAAGAAAGAAAGTAGGTGCGGCAATCTGGTGCAGTGCGGCAATGTTGGTGCAGTACAGCAGGTGCGGCAAGAGAAAAGGTGATCTGAGGGCAGCAAGAAGAGCTGCGAATTTGCCTGGAGAAGAAGCTGATTCCGTTGAAGAAGGCCCAAAAATTTGAGAGGGTCAAGGATCTTATTGAGAGGGGTATGAACCGTAAGGCTCTGATACCATGAAAGAAAGCAAAGAAAATTGCTTTTGGCGGAATGAAGTCTCAGCTTCGTTCTCATTGTATATATAGGCAAAGAGTTACAATTGTAATCAAGTTTGATAAACCCAAACTTGATACAGACTAGGAGACCCAATTCAATAAAAATAAGTAAAACAAATACAACTAGAACACTAAAGAGAAGAGATAAGAACAACTATAAGGATAATACTAAAAGATAAGAACAACTATAAAACAGACTCTATTGGTTCCTTAACAATGGGCAATTCAAAACATCCATCGTCTGACTCGGTCGTCACTATCAAGTGCAGACTGTGCAGTTGTCACTCAAAATTCAAACGTGAGCTTAACGAAAATCGTACCTTTTAGGTGGCATGTGTGGGCACGTACGTGCAGCGTCCTCTGGATGCGTTACTTCCACGAACTCTTGACATCATGACGAAGGTCAACCCCAATACCATGCATGTTGATGACCATGCATGTTGATGACTTGTGTATGGAAGGAAAATATGATTCATTTGAGTTTCTACATAGATGATCTGTCAGCATCTAACACGGAAGATACACCCTTAATTAAGCCATACAGTTTACTAAATGTAACTTAAGATACTAATATATTCATTATTCAATCAAGCTGACTCAGCTTACATTCAATCTGATCTGTGCCTGATGACGATCCATTTCCGATTACTTCATGCGATGTAAACGTGAATGAAGCGACTCCACGGTAAGACCCACAAATGGGGGAAGAAAAAAAACGACTTTATTTGATGGTTGTAATGTAAAATTATTGCTCGTCAAAAAAAGTTTTAACTAGGATGGTTATAGAAACACTGGATAGTGGAATCTATATGCTCCTTTTGTGGTTATAGAAACTGAGTAATGGATATATATATATATATATATATATATATATATATATAATCCTTCTGATGTTTACACCATATTAATTTGTTGCTCAATGTGAGAGAGCTTGAGCTTGTATGGAATCATCTAGTGCAGATAGGTGGCTGGAGTTTGAAGAGCCCATATAAAATACACTTGTCTAAATAAATTTTAGATTACCTAACCTCTATTTGGACAAGTAGTTTCCAAATTAGTGGAGTTACCATATTACCTTATCATGGTCGTAAATTGATACATATGCATATGTGGAGAACGAACACCTATCTATAAGAGGCCGTCAAGAAACTTGCGCAAACATTTGAAAGTAGGTGCAGCTAGCTCTTGTTCTTTACAGACATGTAGTCTGCCTCTTTATTTTTTATTTTTTCTTTTAGCAGACATGTAGTCTGCTAGAAAATTTGAAAAGAGGGCGACGATTGGATGGTATCTAAGGTGGGTCTTACCTTACGCATTTTAATGTATCCTTGCTTTTCCCATCACCCATGCAAATATATAGGATACAATATATACGAGGTATAAGGCAACCACTAAACTGGAAATGCTCGCGAGTTAGAAATGCATAGAACCAAGTACTGTGAGGACAAATCCGAAAGAAAGAAAGAGCCCAGCACCCAAATCTAGAAGAAGAAAAAAAGTAGCCTGGTCAAAAGAATAGTGCGTATCCAAATTCAACAAGCGGGCAAAGTAATAGTCACGAATCCCCAGTGACTTTCTAAAACTTGCCTATTATATATTCAGACTTGGATGTTTGAAATGCTTGACTTTTCGGGCTTCCCCTCCCTTGACCGTTCAAACTTTGAACAAACAAGTGAATGAATTTCCATTCCAATTTCCCTCTTCACAGCGAAAGTCCCCCCCTCCCAAGAGGTTAAAATCCTCGCTGTCTGTGCAAAGTGCAAATCCAGTAAACCATAAAACTGAACCTAAACCCAAAATAGAGAGAACCGTTTGATTATATTTCGGAATTCTCACTGAAATTACATGTACTATGTATACATGTAGCTGGTTCACTTGTTTTTCTTTTCTTTTTTTTTGGGTGGTATTATGCATGTATACATGGTCAATTACGCATGTTTATGTCTGATAAGGCATACACTAATTAACAACAGGGAATCATCATCATATATATAGAACAACTTGTTAATACTATAAAAATTCTGGGGCGAATCTGACAAGACATTCTAACATGTAAAGCACTTGGTATTAATCCCAAATCTTCACCATAGCTAGGAAAAACAAATTTAAGACAACGAAGAAGGGAAAAAATAAATATGAAACAAAAGTCTACCAGAGGCATGTGGAGTTATTTTTTTTGTTCTGGTTGTTAAGGAGTCGCAGGAATCTTCTTCTTCGGTAGTAGAAACCGTATCTGAGCCTGGAACAGACCAACTTCCTGATTCTACAAGCGGATCGTAGCCTCAGGCATATGACCCTCTTCACCCGGACCAAGGACCTCTTGATTCTCTCCGAGAGACTCCTTTTTCTGCAGAACTGATAGCTTCTAAGGAACAGTTGTCTCTTCTCCATCATCATGTAGTTCTGCTCCGCTGTGTAGTACCCAAATGATTCGTTCCTGAATATTGGGTTTAGACCCACAACATGAGTCTGATTCATGATGCCCTTGAAAATGGCCGCCAAAGGCAGAGAGAGAGAGAGCAACAGTAATAAATAGAAAAGGAACGGTTTCGTGAAAAAAGAAGAAATATAAGCAGATCGAGGGGCTGGATTTGGGGGTCTGAAAGTCTGAACTGTAGAAATTCTTCCCACCTGTCTTTTCCGTTGCCTTGCTTAATTAATTGTGTTTGCTTTACTTTGTATTGCAAGCGAGAAGTGTGCGCCGCCGCAGTAGGAAGCCAAACTCATGAGTCATGAGTCAGGACCTTTTTTTTTTTTTTTTTTTTTTTTTTTTTTGGGTAAAGTCCACATACCCTCCTCAAACTACCACCCAATTGACAATGTCTCCTCCAAACTTTCAATTGTGACAATGTCCCCTCCAAACTACCAAAACATTGTCAATGTCCCCCAAAGGCTAGCAATAAGACAAAAATGCCCCTATAAATTTTTCAATAAAACAAAAATATTCCTATAAATTTTTAAAAAAAAATGATTTTTTTTTAAAACTAAAAATTTTAATTTAAAAATAATATTTTTTTAAACAAAAATTTTATTTTAATTTTAAAAACGGAAATTTTTATTTTTTTTAAAAACTATTTTTATTTTTTTAGTTTTAAAAAACAAAAAATTTCATTTTATTAAGTGAAAATTTTATTTTTTAAAACGTAAATTTTTATTGAAATAAAATTATAAAACAAGAATAAAATAAAATAACGAAAATTTTCAATTTTTATATAAAAAAGAAAAATCGAAATTTTTTTAATTTTTTTCTTATAAAATTGATTTTAAAAAAGAAAAAATTGGCCAAGTTTGGATTTTTTTTTTTTGGTTAGTTTTAGGTTTTTTTCTAGAAGTTTTAGTATTTTTGTTTATATTTTACTAAGGGTAATTTTGTCATTGGGGGAAACATTGACAATTTTTGGTAGTTTGGGGGGGACATTGTCACAATTGAAAATTTGGGGGAGACATTGGCAATTGAGTGGTAGTTTGAGGGGGTTACGTGGACTTTTCCCTTTTCTTTTTCTTTTCTTTTTTTTTCTCTTCATCTTATTGGTCTACCTTTTTTTTTCTTTTTTCTTTTTTGTCTTTCTTTTTTATTTATTGGTATATTTTTTTGCATATCATATTCGAATTAGTAACTTCTACCTCATAAAGTGTCTACCTTAAGAACTTTATTGGTCTACTTTCTTATAACATATTTAGTGGGATTTTGGTATAATCTGGTCACGTGCCTTTTGTGATTCCCTTATCTTCTTGTCTCTTTTTATATCTTCTTCATCTGTGGCCCATGGTTAGATTAGACAATATGATGTCATCTAGTAGGCTCCACGGTCACTTACATATGGGCCGTTTCTAGGCCCACAAGATGCATGGTCCTCTCGGCTGAGAAGAAACCATGCGTGCTATATTTTGCAATTGGTGTAGGTGGGGGCCGTGGGGGAATGAGATCAGACTATGCATAGATGTTCAACCTTACGAGTTTAACTATTTCTACGCGGTTCATGCCGCTTTTTTCTTTACGGCATTGAAATCACCTTACTTTTTTATTTTATTTATATTTTTGTGAAGCTTTAACATATATATTGTTGTCAAAACCAGAAATTTCAAATAAAGACCTCAAAAACGAGATTTTCCATGAGTCAATAACGCATTTATAAGGCTTTCCATGATTTTCTACACCAAGAGTCACAGAGGAACTACCTTATTATTTCGGAGCCAGGATTTCTTCTCTAGCTAATCAACTGTTTTCAGAAAAAAATAATAAAAAATTTTGAGCTAACTCAACACATAGGTACTTTACCCCTCCCAAGTTGCTGGGAGGAATTTTTGGTGCAGGCCATTTGAGAAACTTCTTCATACCATCATCTTAACAAATTCGAGAATAAGAGTATTTTGGATTGTACCTTGTTATGATCGATCGTATGGATTTAACCTCGGATGATTGCAAAAGACCCCACTTATATTGCTTTCAGATTTTCCGTGTACTTGAATATTCCATGTATTCTAATATTAAAGAATGAAATTTCCCTTCCCCCCCTTCCTAAAAAATATGGTTTTATTTGATAAAACTTTTTTCTTTTTCCCTCTTATTTTCTCTTTTTAAAACAAAAACTTTAACAAACCCAAAATACAAAACACTCCAAACTATTTTTATCTTTACCTCAATGACTATTATCAAAACATTTTTTTCGAATAAAAAAAAAAAAAAAAGCATTAACAAAAAATAACTAATTTTATATGTTTTGAAAATGCAAACAATAGCAGAGAAACTTAAATAGTGTAACATTACTAGGGATTATCCACCATAAATAGTGTTAAGATGCATAAAAAGTGGTTTTCTTGTTCAAATAATGCTACTCACATCAAGTCTCACCACTCCCTGACCGGCTTTTAATTTATAATTCAATGTAAAATGAATTAAAATTAAATTTTGATCCAATAATAATTTTAAAACTCAATGTAAAAGTGAAAATAAGCTGATGTGAGCCAAGCCATTCGCAAAAAGACTGCACAATACACGTGGTAGATTTCAAGTAGGAAGGCCAGAGAGAGAGAGAGAGCTTTACAACATGGCGAAATATAATTGGCAATACAATCGGTTGTAAACCCAAACCCAAACCAGCAAACCCCTAAAGAAAATAATGACGAACGAAGCCTCAACTTAGAACGCCAGTGCTAAGCCGTATGGAATCCGATGGGAACAGTAATCTTGAATGTTTAATTTCATGTTTAACTTCTGTATCTACAATGCACAATGGACAAACAGGCCACTCAAGGCGATTTAGTGGGAAGCCTAATGTTTGTGACAGGGAGAGAGGCGAACTGCAAGCTTCAAAACTCTTGAGGTACATTGACACCAATATCAGCACACAATTAAGCCATTCAGGCTTTCTCAAATCATAAACAGCATTTGACATTTCTCTCAACCCCTTCTTTCCTTTAAGAAGACATTTCTTACCTGCCTCTCGCACTTTCTTCATGCTGTCACCTAGTCCCAGTTTCAGTTGCGGCAGGAACCTTTGAAGGGTAACCGGACATATCCAAATCAATAAGTGACATATCATACGGTACAGAAAAAGAATTTGTGGCATCCACAAGCAGGGAAGATCTCATCGCATCAGGTTGTGAAGAATCAGTTACAGAGTCAGGATTTTTAGGAGTGCTTGTACTAGAAGATGAGAGACTGGAGAGCTGTATATCATCCAACTTGTTTCCAAAAATATGTTTGTTTCTTCTTACAGACTCCATCTCGGGACCAGTTGGCACAAAGGTGCGTGACCGATACTTCCTGGTTCCCTCATCACCCTCATTGTGGTTGTAAAGAACGTAATCATGGTAAGTCGGAGCAAACTACAAAATGGTAATACGATCATCAGAATGGATAGAGTAAAGCCTTTAAAAAATAAAAATAAAAAGAGAAGAAGAAAAAGAAAGAGGCATGCTTGTCCAAGAGAGGCAGGCAATGAGCAATGTAGATTTTATTAGCATTATTGACGCACGCTTTTGGACAAACCTTATGGCAAAGCATGTGGAACACATTTAAAAGAAGAGAGAGAGAGAATGAAATGTATAGACCTAACCACCTTCACATTAATTCCCCCCACCATAAGAGGTAGAATACCAAGCCCTTCACTATTGGCAGAAATAATAGAATACAGCTTACCTGGTGGACTGTGTCATGGTAAAAGTCATTTAACTTTAAGGCATGTGCAAGGCTTCCTGTCAGACCACGGGAGACACCAATATTGGCACCAGCATACTCTTTGTATGGAAATGCATAGAGGTGGCCTACAGCAGCAATAAGCATCTCAACACATATAATGAAATTTTGAAATTGGGCAGCTTCCTCTGCATCCTTGATGAATCCAGACTTTGCAGCAAGGAAAACCAAAACACCCTAAAATGCAAACAAGAAATTCAGAAAGATGGTGGAAAAGCCCACAGTTCTAATTAATTTTCCCAAATATATAGTGTCATGCAATTCCATTTTGTAAAACCTGTCTTTGAGCGTGTGTGTGTGAGAGAGAGAGAGAGAAAGAGAGAGAGAGTAATAGTTGCTTTATGAGATACATCGTAAGTGGTGATGTCTGAAATCCTAAATAAAGTACTTACAAAAGCTTAAATTAGTATTTTCCACAATTTCACCTTAAATAAGAAAAGGGGGGAAAATCTGAGAAGTCATTACAGCATAACACCATACGCTGGACAATTCGAGCATTCTTTTTCACAAGAAACACAAAATAGTCCCAAATGTCCATGCTGCAATTAATTAACAAAAGAAATGCAAAGGGAAACTGTCCTAAAAATGCTACTAAAATCATTTAAGTGTTTACAGAATTCTCCTTTCCCAAGTTGCTTTAGGACACATGCATAAAATAACAAAGGAAGTATCTAGCTGTACCTGCCAATAAGTCAGGAAAACAACCGATTTAATTAAAATAAACTTTGGAACTGGATTGAATGGCTGAAGCAGATCTTTGCATGCCAAATAAAACAATGCCAAAGCATAAAGAGCCACCGTGTATGAGATTGTATAGATGATAGTGAGATATAGGTATGATTGGTTTGGACTGAAATTTCCATCTTCATATTTTCCTTTTGCATAAAGTATGAGAGTAACAGCAACTAAAACGGGCTTCAAAATCACAAACTGCAAACACCCCTGCTTGCACCTACGTATAAAACGCCTGCATTAACAATTTCAGAAATGAGAGCTAATCAAACATGTCTAAGGATGTAATCTTTAGATAAACAACTGTCTTCACAAGACCGTAAAAGAATTGCTTATAAATTCACAGCAACTGTTGAGTTATACTCTGGCTTTTCATATAGTGTAGAGAAGCTAAAATCATGTATGTAATTAAGTATCGCGCAATGGGATGATTGAAAGTGGAGAGTTGTGTAAAGAAACTCACCCATCCAGTGGTACGGGAGGGAAGCAACATGTCATCAGATACCATGATGGCTTCAGAACCCTGCCACTTAAACTTAGCACAACAGCTCCTGGGCCACCAACCCACCCCAGGCACAATGACAGGAAATTATAGATGACCCATGCTTCATAGCTGAAACAATAAAACATTATATTATTATAGAATTTCACCATATGAAGATTATTTCAGAACATAGATAACTCCTTATAATCCCCTATTTTTTCTCAAAAAAAAAAAAAAAAAAAAAAACTATTAAAAAATCGGGCACTGATATACAAAAAGTTCCTTTTTCTATTGTAGTAAAGCAACTTTGATTCACTCCTGTAAACAGAGAAAACCAGACAATGGAAAAGAAAAAAGAACAATTACTACTTATAAAAAAGAAGAAGAAGACTCAGGGGAAAACAATTTTTTGCCTGGTTTCTATTCTTGTCGCAAAGCAACACTGGTGTACTTAAAAACAAGCTTTAATTAAATCACTGGATAAAGTACAATCTACAAAGCAGAACTGGCAGAAATTTACATCTAGTGTAGTGAATCCCCCACAAATAACAATATGATGAACTTCACATGAGCTGTTTGCAGGGCGCACTTAAAAGAATTGGAAGAGATATTATATGGGTGGCAAGGGACTTAAGATTTATAAATTAAGGGTTCTCATGTAAAGTTCGATAAGGTAAGGAATCTTCAAAATCCCAAAGGGCAGTAGAGGAGGGAATTTCGGAGGGCTCAAATTCCTAATAAATAGCACCAAACGTGGTGTCATTTTATCAACCCTCACATGGTTGTATTTCCATCAATGGCAGTGGCACCACTGCTGTAGCACAACAACTGCTGCAACTGTCACCATCACCATAACCCCTACAATCACCAGCACCTCTGCCACTATACTGACCACATTCCTTCAGAAAAGATTTTGTTGAACTTCTTGTCGCAAGAAACTTTGCTTTAGTAATTACTAAAGAAAATGTTGTTGATCTATACAACCAGAAGACCCAGTAAAATGTCTTCACAAGCATTTCAAGAACGCATGTAGACAACCAGAAGACCCAGCAGGAATTTGAGTTCAACAGAAAATTGGAACACAAGTAGAGATTTCAATGCTGCAATTTAAATAGTTTAAAGGCCACCAAGGCACTTATACGTATCTAGCTATGCTTGTTGTTTTGTCTACTATCAAAATGTCATATTACATTCTTTAATACCATAATTTTTATCTTTACTTGTCAAAAAATTATCTATGTACATCTTATGTATGTGCGTTATCTGGATGAAATTGTTGACATTTGAAATACAGTCATTAATTTTCTAAAGTCAAACCAAACAAGGGTAGACAAAAGCATAAATATATAATAAACCAGAGATTGGCGTGAACCATATTGTTTTCAGTAAAACTAGCAGAGATGAAAATTATATACATATGCAGACAAACTTACACTTCCCGAATGGAATTAAAATAGATTGAGCCCTTGGGCAAAACTAGGGACAAGAAAGACATTAATGCATAAACCTGTCCAGAAAAACAAAATTAAGATGTTAGTGAATACTGCAAAAACATAAAATGCAATATAGATTAGCATCTTTAAAGTGTAGTCTTCATCAAGTATCAAGGGAAATGGATGGGAAAATGCGAGAGAAAAAGAAAAGATGAATAAAGACCAAAATGGAAAATATCATAAGTGAGATGCATTACAGAGGAGATAATGAATGAGATGAAGAAGCCAATGATGTGTTCCTTCTAAGTTAGTCAAGATAGCTGTAAATGTGTAGATATGCTCAACCAATAAGAAAAAACTTCCAAGTTTAATAATAATAAAAACCAGATTTCCAGAATTCCAAATTTTCACTCAAATGAAAATGGAGTTAAATGTATTGCCTACAAAGAAAGCAAGCCTTTTAACCAAATGAGTTTGGGATTTTTTTTTTCCATTTTGATCTTGACTTTAGAAAGTCGAGTATTTTCTTACCCCTAGGTGTCTTCTGTTAATCATTGAAAGCATTGAAAAGAAAGCATGCAGTCCCACACAATCAGATACTCTCAAGCCACATGATAGCAAAAGAACAGATGAATGACCCTAACACCATGTCAAAGTACCCAGCGTGGGAAGCTCAAATCATGTTAACTTGGCACTTCTAACACCACTATCTGATGAGTGTATAAAGTTTCAAGGCAAGCTTTCAGGACAGGGAAGAACAAAATCGCAGCTCTAGCAAATAATGCATCCATTTTTTTTTTTTGATAAATAATGTATATTCAAACAACGGGCAGAGGGGCACAACCTATGTACAGGGAGTTTACAAGAGACCCTTAATTCGAAGCAACATATAAATGCATAATGCTAATAAAAATTCCGAGAATACCACGTCAATGCACTCACCGGAACCATGAAGATGATGCGGACAATAAATCGCTGATAAGTAGGTTCAGTGTAATTCAAAAGGTGCCTGTAGATGTGCATAATAGCCAGAGAAATGGCTCCGACCGTGCAAATAAACGCAACAATGCTAAAATAGATTGCCACCATTTCCACCATGTCTGAACAAATTTTCCAACAAAAGTCAGTTCATTCCCGCAATAACACGAGAAAAAAAAAAAAAAAAAAAAAGGGTCAAAGGAGCTGTTTTCCGAAATTATATATACAGACACAGAGAGAAAAAGAGAATTTATGATAAAGCCTCGGTCGGTATCTATAGGCTACAAGATACAATGCTTCTTCTTTAGTGTTAGAATAATTGTATTTGAATAACCGAATCAAAGTGAAGGAGTGGCTTTGCCGAAATTGTAAAATCCCTAATCCTTCCGGGCCATAATTCCCCGCCGTCCCCGAAAATGAAAAATAAAAAAGTAAAAGTCTTCGCTAATGGAGCAATCAGTTTGATTCTTGAACTATAAGATAATAAATCAAAGGAATTGACGCAATCTCCGGTTAATGCAACATATTGTAACATGATTGGCGTGGAACCACTTATTTGGGAATAGAACGAACTTTACCTGGTTGGAGATCGGGAATTCAAATAGGAACAAGGTAGAAAGAGGCCAGAAAACGAAGACGGCGGATCTGAACGGCGTGTGAAATTGTACGGTGAGAACAGTCAAGAACGAGGACAGAGAGGCTTCAGTGGCAGCCAATAATGGCGGCTGTTATAGTCTCGGTGTAAACGGAATGGAATACAGTTGGAAAATGCTTAAACAAATAATCCATAACTAGGAAATGATACAAACAAGGAGAACACGATTTCATTCATATTTTGATCTGTAAAATACGAAAAAGTTAATAAATAAAAAGAAAAGAAATTACCTCAAGTTTCCAAGCCGGCCTCATGGGCCTAAATGTTGGCCCCTTTCAATCCCTTAGAAGTTTGACGGGCCTGGCTGCCACTGGACGTCATACTCCGGGTTTTCGGGTCCACCCGAGAAGAAATATCTTTTGTCTTTCTTTCAGAGAAAAGGGAAAAGGCCATAGCTCCCCAAGTAGCAACCGAGGTGGAGGTTTGAAAGGCCATACATTTTGAAGAAGGGTGTGGCCTTATCTCCCTCTCTCTTTCTCTGTGCTCCTCACCCTATCCCCTCCCCCTGTAAAAGAAATCTGCACGCCGCCTCTACTCATTTTCTCAGTATCTCCTCGACTCCAACATATTTTTATGTTTCTCTTCTTTTAGTACTTTGAGCAAGCATTTTCTGCTCATCTTCTTCTGCTTTAAAAATGGCCTCTTTCATAGGCGTTTCTTCCATTTACCAAACTCCAACACTCGATCTCTATAGAAGGACAGCAGTAACAACCACGCCTTTGCTCTCCTTACCCCTATGCGACAAGTCTCACTTCAATAAGGTTCTGAAAGCCTATAACACCAGCCAAAAGACCTTCTCTTTTCATTCCACTGGTACTCTTAGGAGTGGCTCCAAGCAGCAGAGCCTTGGTTTCCTTCCCTCCGCAATTGCTACCCCCAATTCTTCGGTCCTCAGCGAAGAGGCATTCAAAGGCCTTGGTGGTGGTTTCGCAGAAGACTCTCTGGATGACTATTATGACTCTGAGGCCGAGCCATCTTCTGCTGCCTCTGCGGACCAGGACGAACTCGCCCTTTCCAAACTGGGCATGCCTCACCGCCTTGTCGATACCCTCGAGAAGCGTGGGATTACTCACCTCTTCCCCATACAAGTACTTTACCCTCTCTCTCTCTCTCTCTCTCTCTCTCTCTCTCTCTCTCTCTCTCTAGTGTTTTAGGTCTGGATGATTCATTGGCGATTGGAAAACTCAAGCAGTTCATTCTTATCCTTGTGTTGCCTGAATTACAATGAGTTTGGCTGCTAATAAGGTTTCTATTACTTCAATAATGACACAATTTATGTATATTAGATATTAGAATAAGTACTGCAAGTGGTCTCCACTTTAGTTGGAATGGTAAATCTTCTGAGTGTACATATAATCAAGTGGCCCATCTTCTCTGGATTATTAGCGACCCGGTACTGCTAGGGCAATTGCTTATCGCTTTGTCATATTCTGGTATGCAATTTGTTAATTTAGTTTTTTTTTTTTCCAACCCGTTGAGCACCGTCCTTGATTATCTAACCGAGTTAAGTTAGTTGCTGCAAAATGTTGCTTTCATGTCATGCTACCGTTCTTTACAGAGCACATATAATCCTCAACGACTATCAACTGATGAATACCCTCTCTATTCTTTTTGCTGGTCGTATGATATTTGTGTCTACTATAGTGTGCTTCGCATATAAAACTTCCTCTTCTTATTTCATTTCCTAGATTCTAAATTTTCCATAATAATTCTATCTGTGTGTGTGTTGTGCCTATGATTTACTCATTTTCTCCTTAAATTATTCAGAGAGCTGTTTTAGTCCCCGCCCTAGAAGGTCGAGATCTCATTGCTCGTGCAAAGACTGGGACTGGGAAGACATTAGCCTTTGGGATTCCAATTATCAAACGCCTTACTGAAGATGACGAACAAAGGGGTTCTCAGAGGTATTTGCTATATCACATATTTTACAAGCTACCATTTTGAAATTTGTTTGTTCATTTGGTGTATGTCATGTTTGCAGGCGGCCTGGTCGTCTTCCTAGATTTTTGGTTCTTGCACCTACACGAGAGCTAGCAAAGCAAGTGGAGAAAGAGATTAAAGAGTCTGCACCTTATTTAAATACTGTTTGTGTTTACGGAGGGGTTTCTTATGTTACGCAGCAGAGTGCCCTTTCCCGTGGAGTGGATGTGGTTGTTGGAACTCCTGGTCGAATAATTGACCTGATAAATGGTAACAGCCTCAAACTGGGGGAAGTTCAATATTTGGTCCTTGATGAAGCTGATCAGATGCTTGCTGTTGGCTTTGAGGACGACGTGGAAGTAATTTTACAGAAGCTTCCATCTGCGCGCCAGAGTATGCTTTTCTCTGCAACTATGCCTGGTTGGGTGAAGAAACTGGCACGAAAATATTTGAATAATCCACTGACCATTGATTTGGTAAAACTGATTTCCTTGGGCTTTTTCTCTTTTCTTTTTTATTTCCCGAATAAATTTCATAACCTTCATGTTTCCACAAGTTGCCTGATTAGAGAATCGCATGGGATTAGGCGTATAAGTATCTCCTTATAATGCACCCTTTGAGGGGTGTTCAATCAATGTTGTTTACATATGTGTGAGGTTTACCTATTTTGTAGTTCATGCCATTCTTTTTCAAATACCGTAATGGATGAGCCTTGACAAATATTTTGATAAGAGACCATACTGATTTTTTTTTTTTTTTTCTAAAAAAAAAAAAAATCATATTCCAGATGTTTAGTGATAAAAAAATAAATAAATGAAAGTTCACATGACCACTCTCATGCATATGGAATATGATTTGGTTCATGTGTGCCATTATTCTCTTTCTCTCCCTCTCTCTTTTTACGGAATTAGCTTAACTCTTTCTTTTGGGGTAAACGTTTCAAACCCTACCCACTGCTTCACAGTTTGGTTGAAGGTATGAGATATGCTACTCAGCTTGATTTGGACTGAACTTTTGGGTCAGGTCCATTAAGCTTGTGCCATGGCTGCTTGATGCAAGCTTCAAGTTGCATTGTCACTTTTTTCTACTTCCACTAAAAGATTCTTTTTACGGTTAAAGTTAGCAGCCAGGTGAAAGATTTCACTTATGGCATGTGAGACCTTTTCCTGTTGGGCTTTATGTCTAGCGCAAAGGTTCTTCATCTGGTATTAAGTAGTTTAGTATGACATACTTCTGATGATTCTTTGCGATATTAAAAAAAAAAAGAACTAAAAAAAGACTGTCCATTTTTCTTTATAAGTAATCGTGAATTCAAAAAGTACAAAGGCACAATCCATGTTTAATGTCAATGTTAAAGCTAGAATAGAATAAGTTCCAAATCTTGTTTTTATTCCTTTCTCTTCTGCTTCATAGGTTGGGGACCAAGAAGAAAAGCTCGCAGAAGGGATCAAGCTCTATGCTATATCAGCCACTGCAACTTCAAAGCGGACCATTCTTAGTGACCTTATAACGGTAAGAGTTGGGGGCCATATACTAGTCTTATTTTAGCATGTGTTCAGTAATGTTAAGGAATGCTTAAAGAGACATGGCTATACACTCATACTTGTGTGTGAACTGTGAAGTTGTATCTATATTTCTTTTATTCGTATTTGGTGTACTGATACTTAGAATACTCATGTTACCCTTGTGTAAACTTCTCAACTTATAAAATCGGCTCTGTACTTTGATAAATTTCAGGTTTATGCAAAGGGTGGGAAGACCATTGTTTTCACACAGACAAAACGTGATGCTGATGAAGTCTCGATGGCATTAACAAATAGCATTGCTTCTGAGGCATTGCATGGAGATATATCTCAGCATCAAAGGGAGAGAACATTAAATGGTTTTCGACAAGGGAAATTCACAGTGCTTGTAGCCACTGATGTTGCATCTCGTGGGCTTGATATTCCCAATGTTGATCTAGTAAGTTTGTGGAATTGCTTTATGATCTACAATTAAATTCATGTAGTAATGATATTTTCCATTGGAAATTAATTGCAAATTACATTCCTTCAGTTGCATCTGAGGTTGAAATTACAATTCAGATTAATCTAACATGAGATTTCAGTCCATTGATTTACCTATAAAAAAAACAAAAGATTTCACTCTATTGATTCATGAGCCATGCTTCATATAGGAAATCTTCCCTCCTTGTAATTCATTGTTGCACCTACAAGTTTTAAGATTTTGCTTCTAGTGAAAGTTCTTTGCAACCCGTTACACTTCTCTTTAGTATTACAGTCCAGGTAATTCTTTTGGCGTATTGAAAGTCTCTTTTTCACTATTTATCCCATTCTCCAGATTATTCACTATGAGCTTCCCAATGATCCGGAGACTTTTGTGCACCGCTCTGGTCGAACTGGACGTGCAGGAAAAGAAGGTAATGCCATTCTTATGTTTACAAGTAGCCAGAGGAGAACAGTGAGATCCCTTGAGCGTGATGTGGGATGCAAGTTCGAGTTTGTTAGCCCACCAGCTATTGAAGAGGTTTTGGAATCATCTGCTGAGCATGTGGTTGCTACTCTTAGTGGAGTTCATGCGGAGTCTGTATCGTTTTTCACCCCAACTGCTCAAAAATTGATTGAAGAACAGGGAATAAGTGCTCTTGCTGCTGCACTAGCACAATTGAGTGGATTCTCCCGACCTCCTTCCTCCCGGTCTCTCATCAATCATGAGCAGGTAAATGATAAGCCTTCTATTTTCGGTTTGAAGTTAACAAGTTATCAATGATCTCTCATCAATAATAGCAGTTAAATGATGAGCGTTATGTTTTCAGTTCAAAGCTTACAAGTCCTCAAAATTTTTTGTCAGCATTTTGTCCTCCGGGAAATAGATAGTACTTGAGTGTTGAAATGTAGTTGGTTCATTTTTGTCTTCAAATAATGATTAATTTAACCAAATGTTTGTGAAAGAATTTGTGCCTACTTGAGTAGTGGAATCAGCTGAATCCTCGAGTGCCAAGACCTTGGGCCATTGCCTGCAATATTAGAAGTTTCATAATTCAGCTATGGTGAATTTGTCAATATATAAATTTTATGAAAAACTTCATTTAATCCCTCTGAACTTCATCGCTTTTGCAAATCTCCCCCTTTCCCCCCCCCCCGAAAATTTTCCAAAATACCTCTGTATTTTTTTTAAAAAAATTAATTGTAATTTAAGGGTAATTTTGTAATTTGATAAAGTTTACAAGGGTGTAATGGTCATCTTACTCTTTGACTGTCTAATTTAACCACAAACCCTAATGGGAGGGGTGAAATAACTAATTTTTAAAAGTTCAAAAATACTAAATTGAGCGTTTTTGAACTTTATGAGGAAAATTGCAAAAATGATGAAAGTTGGGAAGGGTTAAGTAAAGTTCCCCCCGAAATTTTATAGGCAAAGATATGTATTGTGCTAAAAGGACTTATAAAAAAAATATTTGTTCTGAAAGGATTTTTCAGTCAGGTGTATTATTAATTTTTTTTTATTAACCTTCAAATTTAATAGTGTTATTTAGTGCCTTCTACTGGGGTCTGATAATTCATTGTACTGGATACTTGTATTGCAGGGATGGGTTACACTGCAGTTGACTCGAGATCCAGCTTCTTCTAGTAGATACCTGTCTGCTAGATCTGTCACTGGTTTTCTTTCAGATATTTATCCTGCAGCTGCTGATGAAGTTGGAAAAATACATTTAATTGCCGATGAACAGGTCTGTATCTACAATATGCGTTGATTATTCTGCTCTAGTATCTCTTTGTTGATGCATTGTTTTTTTTCTAGTATACGTAGTTGACTTTGCTTATATCAGGTTCAAGGAGCAGTTTTTGATCTTCCAGAGGAGGCTGCAAAAGAATTGCTGAATAGGCAACTACCACCTGGAAATACTATTTCCAAGATCACCAAGGTTGATTATAGATTTGGTCCCTTTCTCATTATAGTTTAACTTGTTTCTGCATGATGCCATATGTTGTTTGTACTGGCTATGATTTGATCCATTTGAAGTTTTCCCATGTATTTTTGTACTTTACCCTCTCTCTCTCTAGGTTGTCCCTGGATTAACTACTAACACAGACATAAATCTTTCTCCTTTCTTTTTTAATGACAGTTGCCTGCTTTGCAAGATGATGGGCCTCCGAGTGATTACTATGGCAAATTTTCTGGCAGGGATCGGAATAACAGACGAGGATCTGGGGATCGGAAAGGTTTTAGAAGCTCACGAGGTTGGGATGGTGGTCGAGATTCTGCTAGTGATGATGGTCTATTTAGGAGTGGTGGTCGGAGTTATAGAGCTGACAACAACAGGTCGCGGTTTTCAAAAAGCAGTGGGGATGATTGGCTAATTGGAGGTAGACAGTCAAGAACACGGGACAGGTATATATCTCTTAAAAATTTCTCTCTTTTTGAAACTCATAAGTTAACTAGCTTTGAAAGTGATATAAAGGAACTTTAGGTAGAACTCAAAACCGACTTGTAAAGGGAGGGTGCCCAAGAGCTTATATTCACATGGTTAAGATTGCACTTAACTTATGTAAAACACTTGGTGTCGTAACATACCACCATACTTTGCAGCCAACGTCCACGCCACTCTATCGACACTGATCCAATAATAGGTCTTTCTCTTTTGGCAGCTCCACTCACTTATCAGTATTCAATAATTTAAAACTATGCCCAAAGATAGTACCAATGCATTTTAATCCAGCCTATAGGTTTCCCCTTGTCTGATTTGACCACAAAGCTACAACCCATTCAATCCTACAGTCGTCAAGCTGTGTCCAATAGCAAATGATGCAAACCTTAGGTAGAACTTATGCTTGAACACCAGTTTGTAAAGGAAAGGTGCCCAAAAGTTTATATACATACATGGTTAAGATTGCACTTGCTTCATATGGGACATTTGAGATTGTAACATATTTAGCTTAACAACTCTATAGTTTAAAGAGGGAAAAGGAGGCAGAAGATCTCATGTTCTTCTTTAGAGATTGAGTATGCAAAGATGCTCTTGCATGCTCACCTTCTCTATGTTACCAAGCCAGCAGCACTAGTCCCTGCAATTTTGTCTACTGTTTGCCAGTTTGAATTTCGTTTTCTATGATGGAACCCTTTCTCAAAATTCTCCTTGCCTTTCTTTTAATTCATTTGTTAAGAACTCAATCACCTTCAAATATTTTAAAGTGGCTGGTTATTTAATTAGCAAGAAGAGAATTCAAATTAGTATTTTGCTTCATAAATCAAAGCTCCATTGACTATGAGGTGACATTGTCTACAAGGGTGGAGTTGGCCATTGATTATTTTATTTCCCCGCTAAGACCCAGTAAGACCTCTAAAGAGTTTATTTTTCGGTTGTGTTTTTATTATCAAGTTTGTCTGTTTTAAGTTAAAGGTCATACAAGATAGTGGTTGTTCGAATAAAACTCACTACTATATGTATGTGCATTACAGAAGCTTTGGAGGTTCCTTTGGAGGTTCCTGTTTTAATTGTGGACGGTCTGGGCACAGGGCATCGGACTGCCCAAATAAGCAAGATTACTAGTTCTGCCGTAGTCGATATAAGGTTTCTTCTCCCTAGGTGGGTCTGAGGCTGCTGGTGCTGCTTGGAATTGCTTCTGATTATTCCTTTATACAGCCTGTTCAATGTGGGTCTAGGAGATTGAGCGGTGCTCCAAAGAGTTCAGGAATTAACTTTGTACTGCTCTCTCTCTCTCTCTCTCTGGTGCAGTATTTCTGTCTCTGTATCCCCTTTTTGTAGAACTTAAATGTCTTTCTTGAATCTCTTGGCGCTGATGACGTTTCTCAAGAGTAAAGATTTTGTAGTGGTTCTGCATTGTTTGCATATCCCATCCTGTCTTTACAAGATTTATGTCTCTGTATCTTCTTTTTGCTATTTTTGTAGAACTTAAATGTCTATCTTTCTTCAATCTCTTGCCGCTGATGACGTTTCCCAAAGAGTAAAGATTTTGTAGTAATACTGCGTTGTTTGCATATCCCTGTCTTTACAAGTTTTGACAGCTATAATTTGTTTCGATTAGGTGACCAAAAAATTCATTAGATAAAAGGGTAATAGTAAAAGGTGAAAGTGTTCTAAGGCAACCCTGAAAGCTTAGACAATGATGTTTTTGGAAGTGTCAGTGTTGTCTGATCCAATTTGGTGCTTCTGCATCTCATGAAACCCAATTCTGAACTTGCGGCAGTCGTTTATCTTAACCTAGAAGCTGTCAATCAAGTGGCTATTGGAAGGCGCATGGATGTGTTTGTCCACTTAGGCCCTTCTAACAGTAAAGAAATCACTTTCCGGCATTTTTTTTTAAAGACTTGCATGTTATGAAGCCAATAGATCAGGTTAATTTTGGATTATTTTGAGTCTTTTTATGCTTTTTAGATGTTCCTACTCCACTGAAATAATTGTTGTTTCTAGTCTCTACCCGTACTTGGTTCTTTTATGTTCATGGAAAAGTACCTATTTAGTTGAACTAGGATCCCATGTACTTAGAATATCTTGATGGCTTGCAACTCGGGCAATCTGGTAGAGAGAGAGAGAGAGAGAGAGGGAGGCTGTGGGATGAACATGTTCTGGCCCCTGGGCATATGGGACCCTTTCGTGGGACTTTCCAGGGGCAAATGGGTGCCTTGCCCTCATGGATTTGGATTTCTACAAATATTGTTCTTACTAGGTAGCTAGAGAATTACATTCATGGGTGAGCATATAGGAAGATAAGAAACAATATACCAACCAATGCTGCAATCACGATAACTATTAAGGACTCCAAGGTG
Source organism: Corylus avellana (assembly GCF_965113065.1). Lineage (NCBI taxonomy): Eukaryota > Viridiplantae > Streptophyta > Magnoliopsida > Fagales > Betulaceae > Corylus > Corylus avellana. The sequence continues at coordinate 130,178 of NC_142495.1, forward strand.
TCTCAATTCGTGTTTGTTTTGTTAGTTAATAGTTATCATTGTGTTTATCATTTTGACTTGGGGACTACGAATGGACGTGTCACTTTCAGCATTCCATTAAGAATTGGGAGAAAAGCTCTTGTGGTTTAAATGTTTCACCCACGCGAATTATGGAGAGAATTAATAAGAAATTATAGCATTAGGGATTTTCTTTTAATCGCAATCATAATATAACGATAATAACTACTAAAAAATATCTATAGGCCCATGCCTGACGAGATGAGAAAGAATCTATTAGGTAACTTGAACTAATATTTAATTGCTCGCTCTCTACTAATCTTTGTTGCAGATATATTTAAAAAAAAAAAAAAACATCAGACAGCTTTATTAGGAAAACTAGTAATTAATATAATTATACCTTGGTATGTAATTATCCGATGCTAAGTTTGTATTAGATTAAGTCATCAATTCTAAGAATTAAACGTCAATAAACCTCCTATGCAGATGGGCTGCAAAACACCACTTTTGCAGCCCCCAATAGGAGATTGACACCTCACCAAAAGCACAAAAAATTCACAAAACTAACCTACAACCTAAAACACTAGATTTTTTAAGGGTTTCATCTTCTTCCTTTTCCTTACTCATCTGCCGACAAGTCCCCTTTTTTCTTCCTTATCCTCCATTTCTTCTTCATTTAACAGAGAAAGATAGAGAAAAGAGAGATGCTGTGAGAGAGAGAGAAAGAAAGACTCAGCCATAGAAATGCAACCATGACCCAGCCGTGGGTCACGGCTGGCCAGACCCAGCCACCCAGGTGGCTGGGTCTGCTAAAACACCACCGTGACCCATGTCTAGGTCACAGTAGGCAGCTTCCATCTTCAGTGAGTTCCTTTATGATGATAAAATCCTTAAAGAGTTAACCTTCCCCTCAAAGATTTAGTTTTGAATCCAAAAATAAGTTTTTAGGCATTATAATCGAGTTTTGAGGCATTAAAATCTGATTTTGAGGCTGAGTTTCGCAGAAAAATGGGCCAGAGATGGGTGTTTTCTGCCGAAGATTGGCCGGAGATGGTGACCCACGGCTATGGTGACCTAGCTATGGGTCTGGCTGGGTCTGCCGTGACCCAGCTGTGGGTCACGCCGGTGGTTTGATTGTTGGTTTTGCTAGCGCCGGGTCTGGTTTTTTGGGTTGGCTATTATCTAGTGTTTTGGATCTTATTTTGTTAAAATGTAATTGTTGTGAGTGGATGCTGCAAAACACCCTTTTTATGCACTAATTGTATAGTAGGGGCTTTCACTCAATATAGTAAGTTCAACGGTCTTGAATGTTTATAAGTTTAACTTTGGTCCGAATGAGGCGCAAAAAGACTATTTTACAGCATCCAATGATATGCTGTCACCTCAAACAAAGCAAAACAATTGCACAAAACACTATAAAACAAAGGGGAAACTTCACTAAGGACCCTTAAATTTTCACCCGTTTTGAAATACCTTTCTTAAATTTCAAAATCTCTCAATTTAGTCTCCTGAACTTTCAATTGCTTTCAATTTAGACCCCTCCGTCAGATTTTAAACGTCACATGAAGTTTATACCCCTGACTTTTGTATAAAATTCTAACTTCTAAAATTTTTTTTATTTAAAAAAAAAAAAAAAAAATCAAAGACATTTTGGTCTTTTTTTAAAAAAAATTTTAACTGTTAAAATTAACGGAAGGGTTTAAATTGAGAGCAATTGAAAATTTATAGGACTAAATTAAGAGATTTTGAAGTTCAAATAGAGCATTTCAAAACGAGAGGAAGTTTGGAGCTACTTAACGAGGTTTCCCCTAAAACAAATACACCCGAAAAATTGCACAAAGAGGAAAGAGACTGGCCAGACCCAGTGACCCAGCTTGGGTCCGGCGTGAACTAGCCGGAGGGCGCCGCCGTGGCCATACGTGGGTCATTTTCTTTTCTGCTTCTACGCGCCTCTCTCTCTCTCTCTCTCTCTCCGTCCCTCTCCCAGCTCTCTCTCTCTCTCTTCCTTCATTCTCTTGATCTGGCAGGAGCCATAGGAGATGTAACTTCAGGTAAGTTTGAAGCTCCAGTGGGTATAGGGGCATTAAAATTAGGATATTGTATTGGTTGTTGCATTGAAGGCGGCATTGAATGGCTGATTGGGTTTTGGAGATGGAATCAGACAGAGGAGATGTGGAGGGTGTGGATTCTGAAGTGTCGATGCCCGTGCCGGTGGACGCGGGAGAGGTAGAGGCCAGCGATGATGGGGAGGAAGCAAAGGGCGACGAATGCAGGAATTTGGTTGGGTTCCAGTGGGGGTGGGTTTCCTGGGTTGGTTCAATCCAACAACAGCTGCCTGAAGCAACCCCTCAGGCAAACATTCCCCTCAAGCAAACATTACAAGATATACAAAATCCCAACTTTCTCCTTCAACCGAAAATGAAATCCAAATAAAACTTCAAAATTCTAACATCACAAATAATAGAATCTGAGCAACAAATCAAATCCATCCAAAAAGTTTTACAAGCAAATATTTATGGGTTTTCTATAATTAATCACAACAATAACAACCCATATGAAAATTCATCGCCAATTCCAGCCATCACGTGAACACGAACACGAATCAACGAACACGAAAAAATTGCACAAAGTTGATGATTCTTTTGCAAAATCGGAAATTGTAGAAAGCTGTACATCAACGAACACGAAAAAATTGACCATTCTTGACTAAATCGGAAACCATTCTTGCAGAGAGTAGTGGCGTGGCTCTACGAAAACGGAGATATTGACGGACACGATCTTCAACTTCAACTGAATCGTCAATGGAAGAATGGGTGCGTTGTAGGCTTGTTGCTGTGGGCAAGAGCGCAAGAGATGAGGGTGAGTTGGGGATTTTGTTTTTTAATATTAAAAGATTGGGTTGTTTTATGGTGTTTTCCTATCTATTTTATGTTTTGCATTTTGCTGATGTGGCGCACCCCCATTGGATGCTGTAAACAGCCTGTTTTGCAGCGCATCCGGAGTGTAGGGGCTCTCAATTTTTATTTATAGACACTACAAACAGTAATTTTTTCAAATATTACATCTACCAAAAACAATTCTTAATTTTCGCTTTTTAAAAACTCAAAATCCAAAACGCAAAACTCTATTTAAGAACTTTGTTGGAACATGGAAAAGCTCCAAGGCATTATCTAATAGTTTCTTAGGTGTTTGATGAGTGTTTAAGAACAAAAAGGAACACTGAAACGTGTTTTTTTTCTTATAATCAAAACGCAAAAGCCCACCCACAATACATTATGAATCACAAGAACAAATTCCAACAATGTCTTAATGAAGTAATAACAATTAAGAAGCAAGCCCCATTACATACATGAGAGTTGAGAAGCCTACTTCTTGGGAGCAAACCGAGACTTGATTTTCTCCACCTCCTTCGTACCCACCTGGAATGCCTTGGTCAAAACATTGTCAGGCACCGGTGGTGTAGCTGCAAACAGTGTGGTAGCAATAGTCTGTGTGCCTGGCAACTGGCTGTTAAACGCTACAATCGCAGCGGCAGGCACCTTTCCATTGTTCTTCTGAAAATGCACCAGCCCCCTTGGAAACACAAATATCTCACCCTTCTTGATAGATTTGGATATGAGCACATTTGCTGTGGTTATGAAGCCTACGTCCAATTCACCCTCGAGCACAAACGCTATCTCAGTGGCGCGTGGGTGCGTGTGGGGCGGGTTAAGGCCACCGGGGGCATAGTCAATGCGGGAGAGAGAGACACCCAGGGTGTTAAGGCCTGGTATTTTTTGAACATTGGCTGCAGTGACCAGAGAACCAAAAGTGTTGTTGGTGAGGCCTGGTTTGGCCAAGCCGTCAAAGGAGAAGTCTTCTGCAGATATGTTTGCCACGCTCTTACACGTGAACCCATTGACTTTGATACCTGTTCATCACAGCTCATGAATTCAAATTGCCAGCAATTTTCTACGTTTCAAAAGTAACCCAAGTTGTCATAAATTCTCACCTTCACTTCACAGTAATAATTTTTTCCTTAGATATCAGTGGCTTAATTTGTCTTAATCACCCCAATATTATTTTTTTTAGTTTCTCCTGTCTACTTCATTTTCAATCACAAGTCATGATTAAGAAGACTTAATAAGAAACCCAAAAAAATAAAAAAAATAAAAAGTATCCTGTAGAGGCATGGACAGCAAAGATACAAGAAAAATGTAATCATATCAACCAAGAATACAGTAGTAGGCCTACATGATTGGCATATTCCCTTTTGGCTTCCAATAATTACTTAAAAGATTCACATCAAAGTTGCTAAAATTTTCAATTTTTAATTATAATTAGCACTGAAGTTAGTAAGAAAAGGCAAAATAAAACCAAAAATAAGAATATTGATCTCATCTCCTTAAAATCATCAATTAAAGATCAAGTGGGTTCACAAATACAAAATATTGTATGTAGTAAATTCTCAAAAAAGAAAAAGAAAAAGAGGAATCAAACTCCTATGATTAAGGAGAATAAGAAAACCAGGGCTGCTTTTGAGCTACTCTTCTTGGAAGATGAAAGTAGAGTAGCTATTAAAAGGGAGAAGAGTACGAACCGGAATTGAGATCGGCTACACAAACATCTTGAAGCAAGTCAGGATCTGCAGCAGCAGCCGCCAAGAGTAAAGCAAAAGTCGTAACAAACAGAGGGACAAGTGCCGCCATTGGGCCGAGATTTTTGTGGTATGGAAAAGTAATTAGATAAGCAATCAAAGGGGTGCTGGAGAAGGAGAAGTTTGACTGAAGAATAATGTACAAGAGATAACAGTAGGTGGTGTATTTATAGCGAGGGCCCAGGAGGAGGGAGTGGGGAGAGGTTCGTCATAGTCTCATAGACACGTTAATGCTGTCTGTGTTTCGAAAAAAAAAAAAAAAAAAAAAAGAAATGCTGTCTGTGAATGCAAAGCACGAAACATGCCTTCGTAGACCCAAAGTAAAGTCATCACTCATCTCACCAAGGGAAATGGCCCAGAGTTTGCCTCTATTTTATTTTTGGGCCAGTCTATAGTTGACCCTATATATGTTGCGTCCTTCGCTCGTCGCCCACATCTCACCCACAAGCCTACATTTTTTATTTTTTATTAAAAAAAAAACAATATTAGAATTGTGCTGTGATCATGTGAACCTGAATATCAACTCCTTCATGTAATACTTTATTAGGGTGGGTTTTCAGACCTCCTTCAAACAAAAACATATATTTAGGAATCAATTTTTGTCTAGCAGACTTACAACTATAACAGTTTACTCTTACCGCAAAATAAAACTCAAAACACCCCTATGCTCCTCCCTCGTATTGACTCAAACAACCCAACACATACTCTACATTTATTGAAAGAAACATACAACTCTTACTATAATTAAAATACTTGATTCGAGAGGTAATCATCATAGGACTGTAACAAATTTACAATTAGTTGAACAATCAAGTGAGGTAATTAATTTCCACTAGAATCCTTCAAAAGGTGATCAAGTCATGACGTACAACTTTACTTGCTATCAAATAGCTAGGTTGTAGATGTTGGTGGAAGCTCTTAGTTTTATTATTTTCTAGACTGTCTCGCAAGTAATAGTGTCTCGGCTTTCCATAATAAGGACCACCATATGATTAAATGGCAATTACAACTGTTCATATTTGAAGCTCGCAAGCATCTGAGTTTCATCTCAAATTGGGTCTTTTGTAATGTTCATCATACTACTAATTAATTAATGTGTGCACAATCTTGTCAAATTAATGGGCCATCTTTACTGATCAAAGTGAAAATATTTCCAAATATTCTCAGCCCGACAGCCCCCTGTCGTTGTGGTCCCTATTAGTAATTAGATAAGGTTCTCTTTCTTTTCTTTCTTTGGTGTTTTGTTTTTGTTTTCTTTATGCTGTTTCGTGTACTACAACATAAAGAAGAAGAAGAAAAAAAAAAAAAGTTGGTAGCTACTAGCTAGCCTTGGTTCATTAGCTGGCAACTCAAGTTGCTCCCACAGATGTCATTTCTAAAAGAAAGAGTAGTTGAAGCAATTTCATAAGATCCGGCTTCTATGCTGTAGTAAAATTTTGCCGTTTTGCAAAGAGTCAAAAATAAGACTCTTTACCTTATTTAATAAATAATAAAAAATTCTTATTATTCACACAGTTAGACTTGCAAGATGGCCAAACAGCAAGTTCCAGAGGAGCATAGAGGAAAGTTTTAGAGGAGGAAGAAACCTGCAAAAAAAAAAAAAAAAATCGACTATGAAGATTCCTAAAAAAAAAAAATAACAGCTGTAGAAATTCAGCAAATTTTTGCATATAGATAAAATTAAAAATCCTCAAAAAAGTTTCAGAACTTCTTCTTTTTCTTTTCTTTTATGTTGGCGTGAAGTAAACCAAACAGTATTAACACCACTGAAAGTGCACACTTGCAAAATGGGTATAAGAGAATGATGGTGATGATGAAGAACCTGAAAGAAGGAATGGTTGCAAACAAGGAGAACCCAGCCGTTTCTTACGGCCATGGAGCCAGTGAAAGGGAGAAAGTAATCGCTAGTGAATATGGCGGTGTTATTAAACTTCAATTCCGCAACCGTAAACGACGACGGAGAAGAAGTTGATGTCCACCGGCAAAACGACGACGGTGATAGTCACCGAGAACGACGGTGATAGTCGCTGAGAGTCGAGACCAGTGTGTAAAGCCTCATGGGTAATGACGGAGAGCGCACACAATTCCAGAGGCCGTTTAACTTCAACTTTTTTGGGGATTTTTAATTTCATCTGTGTGCAAAAAGTTGCTGAATTTCTACTGCTGTTATTTTTTTTTTTTAGGAATCTTCATAATCATTTTTTTTTTTTTTGCAGGTTTCTTCTTCCTCTGAAACTTGCTGTTTAGTTTCCATCTTGCAAGTATAACGGCGTGAGTAATAAGAATTTTTTTATTATTTATTAAATAAGGCACTTGAACTCTTTGTAGAACGGCACACTTTAGCATGGACTATTATGCAAAACTGTGCCGTTTCATTACTGCATAGAAGCTCGATCCAATTTAATTGAACTATTGGATATTCATTGCCCCTAAAATGGCTCGAATTTTCTTTTTGGTTCCTTTAGAAATTAGAATATGTCACCCTTTCAAATGACCAATAATAACATCCTGGAGTCAAATTTGTTTCCCGTTTCTTTAGCTGGAATTTTTACATATATTCGTAGGCAGATTCATATTGTATTTACTAATTACTAATTACTATGATGAATCATCTCATTTACGAACATTGGGATGTTTATAAAAATTGTAATCTTTTGGGTTTTCGTCAATCATACTAGAATATTAATTAAATATTTAATTTACTATTTCAAAGAAGCTGATAACCCCATAAAATAAGTTTTTGCATCCTTCGAAGGGCAGCAAAATCGATGTGATCAAGTTGCGGAGATTTCACTTAACTATGGTTTATACTTTATAGGATTCGAAAATTATACATCTATTTTATATGCCATCTTTTAAATTTAGCTATACTTGGTAGATGATTCGCATTTTATTATCGAAATTAAGAAGTGTGTCAACGCATTGAAATAGTTAAATTTCTGATACAATAATGTGGCCTTTCCTTCTTGTAAGAAATTAACGGATCTGTTTAGATGTTTTTTTTTTTTTTTTTCTTTTTGTGACATGTCCATATAAAAGAAGGAAGGTAATTCGAACTAGTGACCTCCGCTTCATTTAAGCGTGATCCCAGCTAATTGAGCTACCTCTTAAGGATTGTTTAGATGTCTTTTTGCAATCTCCAACGATAGTAAACTCAATATGGCCGCTTAGGCTTTGTTTGTTTCAACTTAAAATGATTTTTTTTTTTTTTTAAATGATATATATATAATGTTTGGTGCAATAGAAAATAACAATCAACGGAAATTTTTTTTTTTTTTTGACAGAAAAAAGCTTTCTTAATTTTTGTAAAATAGTTTTTAAAATTATAAATCATTTTTCGAGTTTGAGCTTTTTATTCTCAAATAACTAGACCAATGCCAGAACACCTTCGAGCTTCTGTCGGGAGCCTATCAACCCCGCTAAGACTCTACAGAGAACCTGCAAGGACATCAACGAGCCTCCGTCAGGACTCCGCAAAGACCACACAAGCATATGCCGCTATGCCGAGAACTCATCGAAACCCCACTAGGACAATCCTGAGACTTTTTAAGATTTTTTTGTCCTTTTAGAAGTAAACAATTCGACAGTCAACCATTACGCAATTGGTTTATAGGCCAGCAAGCCCACATAATTGAACTACTAAGCCCATTTAACTCGAGTTCACTCAGTAGTTGAAGCACGGGATCATCTCTGACACCAATTCCACAACACCTGACTATTTTCGTGGCATACGGGCTATTTATGTCTACAACCAATCCACATGCCCTGTACCTCAAGCATGCATAGGGCATGCTTCAGTGTGGAAAAATGTGGGATGAAGGACACAACACACACAAATAAAATAAAATAAAATAAATCATGCAGGAAACGGCAAGGGGCAATTGAGAGAAGGTTATTATAACATTTTTGTTATAAGCCGTATATTGTTTGATTGCATGCATCATTACACAGTTTGTCCTAAGCCTCAACAACTTGTTTCATTATTCTTTTGGGTTGGAAGAGGAAACCACCTTGAGCCTGACATTATTACTGCCGTAGCTTCAAATCCATGCCTATATTTCAACTTTTAACATGTCTTCTATTCTTCTGTGTAAGAAAAAAAAAAAAAAAAAAAAAAAAGTGACAGAAGCCTTCCATGGAACCGTTTGTTGGTAGAATGTTTGCCAAGTGAAGACAAGCAGAAACGTACTTTATCCTCCAACCAACTCCTCTCGTATTGTAGTTTATCGTTTTCTTCTCTTTGTTTAAATTAGGTTTATTCCATCATCAAATATATATATATATAATCAAGTCCAATTGGTTGCTACGTCTCCAAGTTCATCCATCACTTTCCATCGCCAAAAGATTACTTGCTTCTATGGATAATGTTAGTTCTCCAAACTGCATAAATGGTGCTCACAACAGGTAGGTAACTAACAATTTCCAAGAATTAAAACCAATCACGATCTCAGCATTTTTTTTTTCTTTAATTTGTTTCTGGCATGATAGAAGAAAACACCACCACTAAACTAATCAGAACCCCTACAATGGAACCATGCATACCTATTTCTGAAAATCTACTTATCAAACATCAAATTTTCAATTGACCATTCCTATGAAATTTATAAGGGATCAAACGTAAAAGATTATTGAATACTACTACGCATACCATGACAATGCAATCATGTCAACCACTTTGCCTAGATTTTGTTGAAAAGAAAGAACATGACAACATTATCAAAATATTTCAAATACCAAATTCACGGGAATCTATGTACATCAGTTGTAAGGATAATGGCATTGGAGAAAATAACAAATAAACAAGCATACAATTGAACTAGAAGATACATCATTCATTTCAAGTTTCTAACCTAATCAGAGTTTAGTTGGCTCCATCAGTATATTTTGAGATTGAAATGCTATTTCAACTACTTTCTCTTCTTACCACCACCAGCCTTTGACTTTTTGTCAGTAGAATCTTTAGCAGCATTCCCTGGTGTTTCCTGTCACAAAGGTGAGCAAACATTGAACCTTGTTGATGATAGGGAGTGATGCAATCAGCAAGCATCCAATTTCAGAGTTTAGAAGTGAATAGTGCGGGAGATTTTAAAAAAAGGGATTTTAGGAGAGTTATTTGAATGATAATCTAGCTCGCTAGGATTCAACTTATTTTTCCTTAACCCCTACATCACCTTAGCTTTCCAAAGTTATTGTAGGGGGTGCATTAAGTGCACCTGTTATGGTAAACCATCTAAGGCAAATCAGGGATAAACTTTAACGTAGAAGGATTCTACGGACAAACACTTACTCCAAGTCTGATGCCTTGAGCTCCAAGACATAAGAGATCTGGGATCTCAACTACAAACTAAGGTTTCATACACTACTCCCCCTTTCTACGATCATATCCAAGGGAAAACCCGACAACTAGTTTAATAGCAAGGTGAAGAAGAAACAGCAACAATTCTTTCCTTCCCGCAAGTCTTTTTTGGGGAAAGTTTCTCCCAAGGAAAGTCAGTAGATGAGACTCTGATTTAATCAGAATAGAAATACGTGTAGATTGGCACTGATGGTTCACCAGGGTTTTGAGCTTCATGCGCCAAAGCAGACACCAATGCACAATGACGTGGAGTGCTTGACACCTAGATCTGGGATTGGCAAGCTCAGGCTGCCAAGGACCTTGGGCGTGGGCCTACAAGCTTGAAGAGAAAACATCTTATGCCCAATTGCTGATCTGGGTGATCTAAGAATGCATTTGCTTTCCTGTCATTCAGTTTAGGGAGAAATTAAGGTAGCCAAACAGGTCTAGACTGCCTCCTAATAAATAAACACAGTTGGAAGATGGCTTTCCCCCGGTGCTTTACTTTTTGTATATTTAAAAATTTTGAACAAAACTAAGAATATTTAAAGCTTCAAATCAGTTAGCAGCAGGCAAGACAAGCTGTCAGGAAACTTTTAAAACAGGGCAAACAATAACTTGCAGTTCAAAGAAAAATAATTAGTTTTTAGCAAATTTATTTACGTAGAGAGAGAGAGAGAGAGAGAGAGAGAGCAAAGACTCCATGGTATAGCCATGTAAGGGCTAGCACAAGCACCAAACCTTTTATACATTAAACTTTAAAATCTGAGATATGAGAATGAAATGAGCAAATGGAATCAATATCTTCAGTACATAGTATGAAAACCTCATACTCTAGACTCTATCATTTCCACGTTTTAGCTGATGCAATTTGTTTAGGAAATGAGAGCTTACTTCCAAGTTCATAGTAATGATTTGCAGGAGAAAATTTTGACAGGGCCAAGAAAACACATCAAGATGTAAATTTTAATGCATGTGAATTATAACAACCAACAAAATGCAGCCTCAGATATGATAAGGAACATTGGTAGAGAAGAATCTTAAATCAGGAGTCTTTCTTGATAATGATTAAAGGTTTCCTGTTGTGTGAGCAATCCAAGTAAAAAGATTACATCAGAATATGCAGACTAAGATATAGAAAAATTTTATCTTCCAGGGAACCCCAAAGGTAATATCCAGAGAGAAAAACTGACCGAGTCTTATTAACACAAAGTGTAAACATACCTTCCGTTTAATGGGCCCAGATGGATTGGCAACTGGCTTAAAGAAAGACTCTAATCTGTAAAAGAAAAAAAATAGTAATAATAGTAAGCATCATTGGCCCAAGGAAAAAGTAATTCAGGAACTCATTCTCACTCCTATATGCATCACCTACCGGCCCTGTGATGACTTGTTCTTGGCAGCTTTAATTTTTTCTACTGCCTAAATAAATAAACCAATATATTCAGTATATATCTTTCCTTATTACTCAGAAATAACAAAATAGACTTATGGAAAGCCAATGTAAGAACTTTATAGAGATAATAAAAAAATTAAAAAAAAAACACACACACCTTTGTCACTCTGTCACTGTTGAACCCATTTTCATTGACCAGAAAGGTAATCAGCCCCTGTACAAATGACAAGGGAATGCAATCTCTCAAACACGCCACAAGATTTTTTAAAAAAAAAGTATAATATACTCAGTTTTCAACTAAAAATTAATTACTTCTTCATCTGGAGCAGTCCACTTAATCTCAAGTTGCTCTTCATCAGTATGGACTACTGGTTCTTTAAAAAGCTGCCGAGCCTCTTGATATGGCCAGTCATCTGGTATATGGTACCTGATTATAGAGAATGTACGATTAGAAAAAGGAGTTGAGAAGCATGCCCATCATCAAAAGTACAAAAAAATCTCCATGGCATAATTACATGAAATTAACTTTCACATGGTAATAACATGGGGCTGTAGAGAGTAATGATGTGATGGTCATAGCAAAGGATGGCACTAATATTTTACAGATAGAACATCCAAGTGACCAAGGATAGAACCCCCAAGTGATCCAATGAATTACATTTACAGAGTTGATGAAATACTGGTTACCAAGAACACTAGAGATTGCTATGGTCACATGATAGACACTTTATACCAACAAAGGCAACAAGGGAAGAATTTTATAGAAAATCATATCAGATAAAGTCACCAAGCATGCGAGAGACCATAAGAAACCAGTCCAGAAATATAAACGCTGATACAAGCATCAATACAACAATGATATAAGGACTACTACTTAAAAATGATTTCACTCAAACTTATAAGGTAAAAGAATCAAATTAAAATAGTAATTCCACCATCTGTCAGGCTACCAAGAGTTGTTAATCTTTTTAAATCCAACAAATCAGTTCATTTCAATTATTTCACAATGTCCTCCCCCCGACCCCCATCCCTGGCAGGAGTGCTATTATTTCTTTGGAGGAATGAATCATTTCAACATGTTAGTTACATGAAACAGAAGAAAACCATATAGTATGATAACTTTCGAGCTGAAAAACAAGAAACACCTCTCTTTGTTTATGTTCTCAAGTATATTCTCTATAGAGCCATGTTGACGGATGAGCTTCAAAGCAGTCTGCCCCCCAATTCCTGTAGCATAAATTTATAATGCACCAAATACTAAGTACATAATTAAGATTCAAGCCATCCATACAGGATACTAAAAGACAAAGATCACCTTTGATTACATAAAAAAAACCCATGTATATCTTCTCAATGAAAGAATTTCACAAAACACTGGGATTTTCTAAAACCTTTGTAAGTATATTTTCGATATAGGAATAGAAAGGATCCACTTCTAGCAAGTTTCAAATTCATAAGGCAAAATAAAAATATCCTTTGGTTACTTCAAAATCCAATTATTTTGTAAATTTTTTTATTGAAAAGATGTACATCCATACCTAATATATATATCCCTACAATCATTACACAGATTTTACAAAATGATGATGGAGAAAAATCCAATTCAAATAGGGGTGAAAATCCGGTCCCGGTTATTGGCCAAAACCGGTAACCGGTTTTTTTAAATTTTGGCATTTTGGGCTTATTTTAGCTATTGGGCCTAATTTTTGGGCTTAATTTAACTATTTTTGACCCATTTTTAAAAAAACAATTAGCCTTTTTGTTCCAATAAGCTTGGCTTTGTTGTGATTGTTCCAAAAAAAAAAAAAATCTTAAAAAGCCCAAAAACTCCTGAAAAATCACTACTTTTGCCTTTTTGGGCCTGAAAAGTTAAAATTCAATGTTTCAAAATGCCCTAAAAAAATTAAAAATAAATATTATTATTATATATATATATATACACGGTTACCTGGATACCCGGTTATAACCAGGTATATAAAATTCCCAAAACCAATAACCGGACCAAGGTACCCAGTTACTAGTTTTAAAATTGGTTTCCCGGTAACCGGTTATACCCTTTTTTTTACACCCCTAAATTCAAGTATACACGCATCAATATAATATTTATACTTATCAAAAAAAATATCAATATAATATTTATTGCAGGGTGAATACTGCAAATGAAAATCCAAAATACCTCGAATGCTGCCACAGTAATCACATCCAGAAAGAATGCATAAATCAATGAATTGATCCATAGTAAGATTTAGCTCCTCCAAAATCTGAAACAACATCATTATCAAGACAAGGAATGATTAAAGGATGCAATCATATCAGAGTTAATAGTAGTACCTTTGCAACTTCAAATTCCATAACTGGGACTTTTCTTGAGCTAGGATCCATCAAATGCCGAAGAAACCTAGGAGCTCCAAATGTTAGGGAATCCATGTCTTCAGAAGCCACAGCATAAGCCTGACATCAATAAAAGTTTATTAGACTCTAAACACGTCATTTACAATGAACATGTTTGGACAACTGACAGAAAATAAAATATTCCAAATATTTCCAGCAGATTGAAAGGCCTGCAATTAACCTTAGAACAAGCCATAATGGAAAATAGGATCAGCAATTCAATGTATAAATAATAAATTAAACCGCTTTAAAAATGTAGTGAAAAACAAAGCAAACTTGTTTCAAATGCCACAAAAAAAAAAGGCGATCATCTATTTTCCACCGCATGTACCCATAAATACAAAAACAGAAATTTCCTCCAAACCAGTCTAAAGGAAATATCCTCCGACCCATTTAAAATAGTGTCAATTGTTTATAAACATTTAAAAGGTTAGTCTAAGTTAGGAAATTGCAATCAACGACCTTAAGAATTTAATGTGTGTTTTAAATGTTTATAGACACTTGGCACTATTTTAAATGGGTTAGAAGATATTTCTTCCAGACTGGTTTAGAGAAAATTTCTGTCCTAAATACAAAATAACCAACATATCAAAAAGCAGACAGATACTTGCATTTCCTGATTTGCAAAGTGCAGCACATTGAGCCTCTGCTTCTGAAGGAGCCTGTGGAAACCCAAGTCATGCCAGTGCATTACAAGAAGAATAAATGTGTAGCACTTGAACTCACACCGGCAGCAAATTACTTCAAATAACATTATGTCACCTCAATTACAGGCACTCCCATTAGTCTCAGAAGTCTTTTGCAATCCTCATTGTGCTGCTTTGTCACCTGCAAAAGTAAGGAGTACTTGGCATCAAAAGCTCTGACAAATTCACACTTTCCCTATACCTAAAACTTTTCAACTTCTTGCTTGACAAACTGCATTAAAAAAAAACACACATTCAAGAATATGGTTCTAAGTGCTAACATTCTACAATAATCACAACCCACGAATGAGAACAGAGAATAAAGAGATGAGAGAAGAGAACCCACCTTCACAGTCCGTTTACTGAATTTCTCAATGTCTTCCTTATTGCCAGTCTGAAATGACAACAAAAGGCAACTACGTTTCAGATGTTCCGAAGTAAGAAAATAGAAACCAAATGAAGGAAGAAAAAGAGGGAAGTTAACAAAGAAAGAAATGCACACATGCCTCCACAGCTTCTGCCAAATCCTCACTAGCATCTGCCCTCTTCGAGTAACTGCAACATGAGTTTAACATAAAACCCATTATTAGTCCTGTGCTTGTAAAATGATAACCATGCCATGTAAAGAAGCTAGACTATGATAGCAAAAATACCGTTTTGCCAGCTCTTGTTTTTTCAGATCTGGAGGCTTCCCATCAAAAACATAGCTGAATAGAATTTCGACTTCTTTAGCAAAAGCACATACTTCACCAAATACCAAGTATAACATGCAGATGACTATGGCTAAACTTCAACAAAGTACGAAAAAGAAAAAAGAAAAAGGTAGAGAATCTAATTACACCGGCTTCATTCCAGCTTCCAGAAGCCTAATGGTCCGCGTAAACATGCCTTGCAGATGACTACAAATGGACCCAAGAAAAACCCAACATCAATTCCCACAAAATAAAAGAGTTGAAATGAAACCCACTTGAAAAAAGAGAACTCTGCAACGGGTACCTAGTAACTTCACCAGCCTCATTGGTCAGCATCTCAGTCCCACTCCTGCCCACAACAATCTGCACCAAGCATTCAAGCACACCCACATCCTAAGCCCTAACAAATACTCATTGATATAGGGCTCCGTTCATGTCTAGTTAACAGATTAACTCATCCATAATATAAATAAATAAATAAAAAAAACAAAAACAAAAAAAACAAAAAAACAAAACAACCAATAGAGAGAGATAGATGGAAATAGTACGGACGAGGAACTGGTAAATGCTCATGCTGGCGTCGATAGCGATTTTGCGGCCAAAATAGCTCTCGAATTTCTGCTCCTTCATGGCCTTTGGGGCATTGTCCGCTAAGAGCTTTGTTAAACCCTAGCAGACCCATCATCAATTTACATCAAACAAATAAATAAATAACTCCCAAACAAAAACCCAAAACTGTAGAAATCAAAGAATGAAGAATGGGTTTCAAAAATCTATTACCTTTATACCCATTACTTTGTTTCTGTGTCGCCGTATCGGTGAATCAAAGAGAGCACAAAAGCGGCAGGAGAAGAAAATGGAAAGGGTTTATCTTCCCGCCCACTCTTTACGTTTGGCAAATCCCCCTCCCCTTTTCCCTCCTTTCACTAAGGGCCGTTTGGGAGTGCGATTTCAATAAGTGCGATTTTAAAAATTGCGTTTTTAAAAATTGTGTTTTTAAAATCGCTACTTTTTAAAATCGTATAGGCGTTTGGTAAAACATACTAAAAAGTACTTTTTTTATCAATTGGGTGTTTGGATAACATTAACATATAATTGCGGTTTCATGACCAAATTACCAATAAGGATGAACAAGACAGAGAGGATGAAGAAAAAAAAAAAAAAAGAGAAAATAAGGGTTTTAATATATTTTAGGTGGGTATTCTTGGTATTTTTTTCATTCCCGTTCTAAAAAAAGTAACTATTGCGCCAAATATCTTTTTAATAGAAATCGTAATTTTGTTTTAAATTCGTACTTTTTCAAATAAGCACCCTCTAATCAGCTTATGGAAATCGCAGATTTTTTTGCGATTTTAAAATTTGCGTTTTTAAAATCGCAATCCCAAACACCCTAAAGTTGCAATTTGGTTTAAAATCGCAAATTATTTTTTTTAAAAACGCACTCCCAAACGCACCCTAAATAAAAAATAACAATAAAAATACATCTTTTTAAAATTATTACCAAATAACTTTTTTTACTTTTCTCTTAAAAAAAATTTAATTCTTAAATCATTTTTATATCACATCTAATCATCTATCACTTCTTATTTTTATTCAAAAGTAAAATAAAACATAGGAAAAATACGAAATGTAAGCCCAGATTCAATCAGGATAAGGCCCGCTACAATGTATTCGGCCTAAATAACAAAAAAAAAAAGAAAAAAGGGCTTAGCAGAAGTAGGCTCGTGTATTACAGGACTCGACTGGGCCGAGGGTAAAGGTGCCTTAGTACTTGGTAGTGGCTGTTTGAATTATAATAATCAATTTTTTTAGTTAGAATTGCAATCAAATGGGACAATTAATTGAAAGGGTTTCAACGGGACTCATCATTTGTGATGTGTCTAAGCAAATCTCAAATTGTCCATTTATATAAAAACAAGTGAGCTTTATTAAAACCCTCTCTCATGAATGAAGAGGTTGGCATGCGGCAATTCAGACAACTTGTAAAACTCTCTCTAAAGTTACATTAGATGTTTTGAACAATATTCTATTTGGATTTTAAATTATTCTAGTTATGGCTCTAACAATAATTCTGAAAGTACGCCCTTTTTTTCAATTAAATGCGGAAAAAAAATGTGGTAAGGAAAGATCTTTTCCACTCTTGCACGCCCTTGATAGAAGAAATTAAGAACCACTATTAATAGTGCGGACGGATATATGGCTACAGCTGAAAGTAGTGATCCTAAACGATCGTAAAGGGAGTGAAAGAATTGTATACAAGAAGGGAGAGTCGGAAAAGTATAAGCAGCAAGCAGCAACTTTTAAGTTTTTACGAGGGAAAAATAGATGAGATCATAAATCTTTAAAGAAAAAGAAAAAGACAATAATAATACAATGAAAAGTGAGGAAGTCATGCATTATGATTAAAAAAAGGGGGGGAGGGGGAATATTAATATTGATAGACCATACATGGTGGGTTTGTGGTAGGGAATAGCATTGACAATCTTTAAGAAAGTCTTTGGTTCTTTGTTACAGAACCAATATTTAGAGCTTTGCCAAGAGGCTTCAGGATACATGCATCGATGCATGCATGCCCAAATTGATGGGTCCAATTAACTCTGTAGGGCGGCCATAGCGACTTCATTCTTCTCACTAAGATCGATCCTAATTAGTCTTCAAATTAAATTGAAAGTATGCTCCTTGAATAATATTACTGATCATTTGAATGGGGAAATCACACATGTTTCGCAATTTAATTAAGAAAAGCAAAGTACTGCAATGAGATTACTAGCTAGCTATCTAGCTAGGCCTGAAAGAAAAGTAATTGGGACAATCAAATAGGGGTTGATGTGTTTTTCCTTTATTGGGATATTGTAAATCAAACAACGCCTATTCATTCTCCATACATGGGGGCCCTTCTGAACTGACCCTAGCTAGCAATTCCTTTACTTGATTGTCTTGACATTGTTGACATCTCCATCTTGCAGAACTGTAAAGGTGACCAAAACATGTTACACCACAGCGCCATTTGCCTACCAGCAGATAAGGCAATCATGATATGCCCGGTTTTATAATGTTGCCTGAGATGGCTGCAGAAATTAAAACTCACGAAACCCTTTTCTTTTTCTTTCTTTTTTTTTTTTTTTTTTTTTTTTTTTTTTTTTTATAACCAAATATATAGAATTTAATTATATATATGAGTTATACCAGTATACTACGTGCTTTAGTGAAATTCATTTGCATCATTGCAATATTGATCCTAATGGTATATTATAATCTCAGATCAACATGCAATTTATATCAGTACAAGGCTTGTCAAATATAGGCCGGATGTGATGGCATTTAATTACAAAAGAGTTAATTAGGGCTAGCTAAATCAAATGGTCCATGTACCATATATGTTCACGGTTCAAAGATAATCGAGACAAATAAGCTTTGTAACGTGGCTTGGATTGAATAATATGTATATATGAATAATACGTCTTTATTATGAATAGAAGAATGTGGAATAAAATTGCCTAAGCATTAAAGTACACATATATTCCCATGACCCATAAGAAAATGACTATTCTAAGGCCAGGCCATTCCATTCCACTTTCTTTCATTTTTAATAAAAGCTATTATAATTTTTAATAGAATAGTGTGAAACGTAACCTAAGTATTAAAAATGAGTAGTGATTTACTAGACACCGGCGTGCATGAATAGTGTGCACACCGGTGTTATAATATTATAAAATATTATTAAAATAATATTTAAACAATAAAAAAAAAATAATAATAATAATATTATAACACCAACGTGCACACTGTTCATGCACGCGGGTGTCCAGCAAATTACTACTCATTAGAAATTTGGTTGTTTTCAAACATTTAGTGGCTTGAGAATTAGCCCAAGAAAGGCTTTAGCCGAAGGCGGTTACTCATATTGAACAAATTAATTAATTAAGATGCTAAGATAGAGAGAGAGAGAGACAACAAAAAATTAGCACAGTGGACAACAAGACGGCGATCAATCTAATGCCATGGACGTTATATGCTAGACCTCTTTGCGCTATATGTATACAAGGCCACCCTCTTGTGCGCTATAATAATATGCGTATATATGACCCTAGGCCTATATTTTCACGGCACCCTCTACGCCACCATTTCTCACTAAACTAGCCTTTACTTGGAACCTTTCAAAGTCTCCAACATGGTAAGTGTGACCGTCGTCTCATGCATCCTTCCTGCAGTTTTCATTTATTGTTGACATATTGTGCATGCATATGCATATGCAGGGAGAGGAGGATGCCAAAACAGGCTACAATTCTCTCAGCCCAGTGATGATCAGCAAAAGAAAAGGTGGATTCACTGCGTCCGCGTTCATTTTTGGTAAGCATACATTAACAATAATGTTTCCTCTACCCTCTACTGTTGGTGTTGCTATATATATATATATATATCCCGGCCAGCCAACTGAGTCGTTGCTTCACTTTCCTCCCTTGGTACATACAGCCTTCACATCACTAGAGAACATTGGTTTCGTGGCGAACATGGTGAGCATGGTGATATACTTTGGCCAAGTGATGCTTTTTGATCTGTCCACCTCCGCCAACACTCTTACAAACTTGATGGGTTCAACTTTCTTGCTCTCTCTTGTCGGCGGCTTTATATCTGACACATACTTGAGCAGACTTACAACATGTTTGCTTTTCGGAACAATTGAAGTACTGGTAATTATTATAATTAATTAGCTAGCTAGATCGATCGAGATCATTAATTAATTAGTTTCATCTAAACACGTACAATTTTAATCATATATATATATATATATGCATGGCATATATGCACTCGATCGAATAACGTATGTAACATGATAAATAAATATTGTTAAAAGTATTGATTTAACAATATATAGCTAGCTCAGGATTAATGAATTTGCACTTAATTGTAGGCTTTGGTTCTGGTGACAGTTCAAGCTTCTTCACACCATTTGCAGCCAAATCCTTGTGGGAAGTCAAATTGTCTGAAAGGTGGTACAGCATTTATGTTCTACATATCATTGTGTATGTTAGCATTGGGTACAGGTGGAGTTAAGGGATCTCTTACTGCACTCGGTGGTGACCAGTTCGATCAAAAGGATCCCAAGGAAGCAAAGGCTCTGGCAAGCTTTTTCAATTGGCTTATGCTCAGTTCAACGCTTGGTGCAACCGTAGGTGTCACACTCATTGTGTGGGTTAGCATGAATGTACATTGGTACTGGGGTTTTTTCATCTCAACTGTGGCCGCCTTTGTTGCCTTTCTTTTTCTTGCCAGTGGAAAGCCTTTCTACCGTCTCAGAGCCCCTGGAGACAGCCCAATCATAAGGATTGCTCAGGTCTCTCTCTCTCTCTAGACTCTAGATCTCTCTCTCTCACACGCGCGCCCGCCCGCCTACTAATATATATATATATATATATATAGAGAGAGAGAGAGAGAGAGGACATCTTAATTAATTAATTTGAGTTTTTACTGCAGGTTATTGTTGTGGCAATCAAAAACCGGAAATTGGCATTGCCAGGGAGCGCTGATGAGTTGTATGAGATCAATGACAAAGAAACATTAATTTCCACTGACGAAAAAATTGCACATACCAATCAATTCAGGTACTCAAAATTCGATGATTAATTATATATGTCATATAAATAAATTATCTATTCAATATCATCAACTTATTGATCGAGGCGGCGGGCGAGCAGGTGGCTAGACAAGGCGGCTATTCTTTGTGAAGCCTCAAAGCGAACTGCAGCATGGAGTGTTTGCACGGTGACACAAGTCGAAGAAGTGAAGATCCTAGTAAGAATGTTGCCCATTGTAGGCAGCACCATCATAATGAATACCTGTTTGGCACAACTCCAAACATTCTCAGTAATCCAAGGCTCTATCACGAACCGCCATCTTGGCTCTATAGAGATTCCTGCGCCGTCAATTCCTGTAATCCCGCTAGTTTTCATGTCCATTCTCCTCTCCATATATGAGTTCGTTTTTGTTCCTTTGATACGAAAGATCACCCACCATCCATCGGGTATCACGCAGCTTCAGCGTGTTGGAGTTGGCTTGGTTCTCTCTGCCATTTCAATGGCTGTAGCTGGGTTTGTAGAAGTTAAGAGAAAGAAACAAGCCATCAGAGACCCAACCAAGCCCTTAAGTCTCTTTTGGCTCTCCTTCCAATATGGCATTTTTGGAATTGCTGACATGTTTACTCTTGTAGGACTGTTGGAATTTTTCTACAAGGAAGCACCTGCAGGAATGAGATCACTTTCCACTTCGTTAACATGGTTATCGCTGTCTTTGGGCTACTTCTTGAGCACTGTCTTGGTTGATGTCATAAATGCCGTCACCAAAAGAAACGGCGAACAAGGATGGATATATGGGCTTGACTTAAACAAGAACCATTTGAATCTCTTTTACTGCTTCTTATCAATCCTTAGCTGCCTCAATTTCTTAAACTACCTCTTCTGGGCCTATTGGTACAAGTACAAATCACAACTTCCTCACTCCAACAATCATGAATTAGCATCCTCCTCTGACAAAACAGAGGATGCTAAAGAAAAGGAAGCATGTTGCTGAAGCCCATCTACGTACTCGTAAACAACTCACTGCTGCCTGCGGGCCAGGGGAGGCTGCTGGGTGGGACTAGACAATGAGATTGATTTTCTATTATCCCGTTAATTAAGGTGTGTTTTGTATTATATCCATATGGGCTTTGGAACAGGCTTAATTTCAGAGTATATATATATGATGCTTAGCTTTTGCACATTAAAAGCATTCCTTTTTTTTTTTGTGTGTGTGTGTGTGTGTGTGTGTGACAGCATACCTTATTTAAGACCTAACTCTAAGCAAGCCAATTTAATGAAGTTGAAACTCATCTTTAATCTAGTCCGTCTTTCGGTACATGCATACAAAAGAATACCGTACGAAGGATGAATAATATATATAAATTGCATTTGAATAATATATATATATATATATATATATATGTTGAAACAATGGCTTCCATGAGGAGGAAGACATATATGCTCGTGAAAAGAGAAGGGAAAAAATGATTTGAAAAGAAAACTATCAAAATCGCCACTTATGAGATTTCATTCATTATCAAAATTAAAGATCATTCTTTTTGTCCGTATATGCTGTGAAAATTATTCTAACAAAATGCTTCTGAAATATCAATTATCTCTGAAAAAATCACAAAAAAAGCATAAAATCAAAATAAATCTATATATAGTCTATCCACGTACGGCCATAAGGAGGTCCAAAAATGATATGTATGAAAAGTATTCCCTTATTTGGTAAGTGATACCATCATGTTCCCTATAGCTCCGTTTTCTCAATTCAGCTGTGTTTTATTGGTTGGGAAATGGGACTTGGCCCCTTGGGCCTTGGCCCTTGGAGATATCATCCTCATGGTACCTGGTGACGGTGCATTGAGAATCCCTCACCGTTTGTGCTTTACTTTTTAGTTTTTGCCCCGACTTTTTTATATTGAATTCGGCTTGGTTATTCCAATTCCAGACGGACTCAAGCCATTGAAACTTGTGCTCAGGGAAGGAAAGAAAAGAAAAAAGAAAAAGAAAAAAGAAAAAAGAAAAAAAAAAAGAGGCCATTGAATTAAGCTTATTGTTGCATGAAAGAGAGGTACAACTTATTGGGACAGGCTTCTTTTTTGTCTTTTTTTTCTTTTTTTCATCTAGGTAGTAGATAACTTGTTAATATATATATATATATAGCGTTTACAAATTTGAAGATATATATATATATATATATAGCGTTTACAAATTTGAAGATGCACGTACATACAGCTTATTCTCCAAATTAAATTCAAGAAATCAAATTAACTTTGTTCAATGTGATTACGTTTAATATATAGGATCGCATCCTCGATCTCCTCTTTGTCTTTATATTTTAAGTTGGACAAATTAAAGAAAGAAATAAAAGCCTGGAGTGTGACACGTCCGACAAGCTGGGTAGCTGCACATTGTCCAAAAAAGAAAAAGAAAAAAGAAAAATAGCGGTCAGGTATGGTACTGGGGTTTGATTTGAAATGATATTTTGATTGTTTGTATTGGAAGATGTCGTTTGGCAATAATGCAAGTTGTGAATGCATGGTAGCCAAGCTAATTAATAAGAAATTTGACTTTATAATTGATGTAGACCGAAGTGTATGGGACTTCATGAAGAAGACGGGAATGGATAAGTGTGTGAAGACGCCCCAGAAGATGGTGACACGATCCCAGACTCGCGCAGCAAAAGAAGTAGTCCCTGGAAGTGCGATCGATCGCACCCTGATTGCGATCGATCGCAGTTCCCCTGTGTTGGAGAATGGAGTTCCTGGAACTGCGACCGATGGCCCCTGTTTCAGCGATCGATCGCATAATTGAGCGCACCTAGCCTCTGGAAGTGCGATCGATCGCAAGTTACCTGCGATCGAGCGCACTCGGGGCGCCTATGTTACTTTTCCGCATTTATTTCGCTGTAAAACGACTTTCTTTCCTTATTTTGTTGGGATTAGGGTTTTGAAAGTCCCTATTCCGTATTCTAGTAGTATTAGGAGTATTGGAGGCTATAAATACATGCTTATAGCCTCTAGCAAACTCAGTTTATGATTATTATTTGGTTTTCTCAATAAGAATACTCAGAGTTGAGTTTCTTCATCACTTTTCCCTTAAATTTATAGATAGCATCTATTGATTTGAGAAGGTTTCTTTGATTCTTGTGATAGTCTCACAATCTTAGAAATATTTATCCCTTCTACTTGCTGTTTTCTTGTTCACTACTAACCTCCGCTGCATCAGTTGGTATCAGAGCCCAAGTTTCTTTCCATGGCACCAAACACAAGAGGAGGAAGGGGTAACCGCTATGCAAATTTGGAGAACGTGTATGAGCGTGAGGACTCAGTTCGTGGAGAACAAGCGGCAGCACAATGGCAACTTATGGAGGACACAATCGCAGAATTGAGGGCACAACTTGCAACCGCCAATACTCGGTTGGCCAATCCGGAGTTCCACCGTGAGCGTCGCCACCAACCCCCACCGCCTGGCTCGGATGGGGAAGACGAACAAGGTACGGAGAATGAAGCTGGAAACCCTTTTGCAGGGCACCGAGTACATGGCCATCAACCCCATGTACAAGCCTATGCCAATCGATGGGAGAGCGGTTTCAAACTCGATATTCCAGAGTTCCACGGGGGCCTTCAACCCGAAGAATTTTTGGATTGGATAGCAGCAGTTGGAGAAATTCTTGATTTCAAAGGGGTGCCCGAGGATCGACGAGTTTCTTTGGTCGCAACCAAATTCCGGGGAAGAGCAGCGGCATGGTGGCAACAATTGAAGCAAGCAAGGGAACGACAGGGCAAGAAGAAAATCAACAGTTGGGATAAATTGTTGAAGCATATGCGACCGGCCTTTTTACCATACAATTACACCCGAACCATGTATCAAAAGCTGCAAAATTTGAGCCAAGGTTCGAAGTCCGTGGATGAGTATACGGAAGAATTTTACAAGTACCTCACTCGCGTGGATCTAGCCGAAACAAACGACCAATTAGTGTCACGATACATTGGAGGTTTGCGCCAACAAATTCAGGATTCCCTAAACCTCTTTGATCCCCCTAACGTGTCCAAGGCCCATCAAAGAGCACTATTGCTGGAAAGGACGGCATCTAGAGGGTCCTTTGGAGGATTTGGTCGAGGGACTGGGGGCAGCACAAACCGATCAAGTGGGCCTTTCACGGCACGCAGCACCACTCCCGCCCCAAACCAAGGCCGTACCCCAACCACCATGGGGCCCCCGACTCGAGCTGCAACATCCAATGGGCCTAAATGTTTTAAGTGTGGAGAACCGGGCCACCGGATGGCGGATTGCCGCAAAGGAGAAAGATATGGTAAGGGGCTACTCATTGACTCGGGAGACACATTCGGAGAACCAAGAGAGGAGGATGAGCATGAAGCGGTGTTCGACGACTATGGTAGGGTGGATGAAGAATTTGTCACCGGGGATGACAGCCCTCTATTAATGCTTCGGAGGGTGTGTTTTACACCCCGGAAGGCGGAGAGCGACGATGGCCAACGCCATAATTTGTTTCAGACAACATGCACAATTGGGGGCAAAGGGTGCAAGCTTGTCATTGATGGGGGTAGTTGTGAGAACGTAGTAGCGGAGGAAGCGGTTCGGAAATTGGGCCTTGGGACCGAGACACACCCGGCACCGTACCGCTTGGAGTGGCTTAAGAAAGGAAACGAGGTAATAGTATCCAAACGTTGCCTTGTGAATTTTTCAATTGGCAATAAGTATAAAGATGAAACATGGTGTGATGTGGTGGCCATGGATGCATGCCATTTATTACTCGGACGGCCATGGCAATATGATCGGAGTGCTCATCATGACGGGAGGAAGAATACCTATAGTTTTTTTGTGGATAATGTCAAACTTACTCTCCTTCCAAACTCGAAAAAAGATTCCAAACCTTCTAAAGGGGCGGGTCAAACATTGCTAGCTAAGCATGAGTTCATTAAGGAGATGCTCGATTCGGATTGTGTGTATCTCTTATATGGCAAGGAGTGTGGCTCTACGGAGGTAGTTCCGACTGCGGTCACGGGTTTGTTAGACGAATTTTCCGATGTGTTCCCGGTAGAGTTACCCAAGGAGCTTCCACCCCTTCGTGACATTCAACACCAAATCGACTTGGTGCCCGGTTCTAGTCTTCCCAACCGCCCACATTACCGCATGAGTCCTAAGGAGCATGAAGAATTGAGGCGACAAGTGGAAGAACTTCTCGTCAAAGGGCATATTCGGGAGAGCTTAAGCCCATGTGCAGTCCCCGCCTTACTCACGCCTAAGAAGGATGGCACATGGAGGATGTGCGTAGATAGCCGAGCCATCAATAAAATCACCGTGAGGTACCGATTTCCTATCCCTCGTTTGGATGATTTATTGGATCAACTGAGTGGGGCAAGGGTTTTCACAAAACTGGATTTGAAGAGTGGGTACCACCAAATTCGGGTACGGGTTGGCGATGAATGGAAGACTGCGTTCAAAACGCGCGAAGGGCTCTATGAATGGTTGGTGATGCCATTTGGGTTGTCCAATGCTCCTAGCACCTTCATGAGGGTGATGAACCAAGCATTCCGCCCCTTCATCGGGAAGTTTGTAGTCGTCTACTTTGATGACATCCTCATCTATAGCTCCACCGCGGAGGAACACATTCGACATATACGGGAGGTCCTCGATGTGTTGCGCAGAGAAAAATTTTACGCGGCACCGGCTAAGTGTTCTTTCATGGCCGATTCGGTTCTTTTCCTTGGCTACGTGGTGTCCAAAGATGGGTTGGCGGTGGACGAGTCCAAGGTCGCAGCAGTTCGGGATTGGCCTCTCCCAACAACACTTCATGAGGTACGTAGCTTCCATGGGTTAGTATCTTTTTATCGGCGTTTTATTCAAAATTTTAGTACCATCTTGGCACCTCTTACGGAGTGTATGAAGGCGGGAAAATTTGTGTGGAGTGACGCTGCAACTACCGCCTTTGAGTTGATCAAGGTAAAATTGACTACAGCCCCATTACTAGTCCTTCCGGACTTTGACTTACCCTTTGAGTTACATTGTGATGCCTCAAAGATCGGCATTGGGGCGGTACTCAGCCAAAAGAGCCAGCCTGTGGCTTATTTCAGTGAGAAATTGAAGAATGCACAACTTAATTATAGCACATATGATATTGAGTTTTATGCATTGGTGCAAGCACTGAAACATTGGAGCTCATACCTTGCCTACAATGACTTCATCTTGTATTCAGACCATGAGGCCCTCAAACACCTCCATAGTCAAGATAAGTTATCATCCCGACATGCTAAATGGGCTGCCTTTGTCCAACAATTCTCATTTACAATCAAGCACAAGTCGGGAACCTTGAACAAAGTGGCCGATGCCCTCAGCCGGAAATCATCTCTGTTGACCAGCATGAGTTCGGAGGTACTAGGCTTTGACTTATTGAAAGATTCTTTGTCTATTGATCCGTTTTTTGGTCCCATTGTTAGAGAGGTCTCGTCGGGGGTCAGAGACGACTTTGGTTTGTACAATGGGTTCCTTTTCAAAGGTACTCAACTGTGCATTCCTGAGGGCAGCCTGCGCTTGAAGATTATCCAAGAACGCCACAATGAGGGGCACATGGGGCGGGATAAAACACTACAACTGGTGGCGGACCAGTTCTATTGGCCGAGCATGAGGAAAGAGGTGGAACGATTGGTGAAAAATTGCCGAATTTGTCACGTGTCCAAGGGGTCGGCTACCAATGCTGGCTTGTATATGCCCCTTCCCATTCCAGAGGGGCCGTGGACCAATGTGAGCATGGACTTCGTGCTGGGCTTACCAAAGACCCAAAGAGGTAACGACTCTATCTTTGTGGTTGTTGATCGATTCTCTAAAATGGTGCATTTCATTGCTTGTAAGAAAACAGCCGATGCGGTACATGTGGCACAATTGTATTTTCGAGAGGTCTACCGCCTACATGGGCTACCATTGTCCATTGTTTCTGACCGAGACACACGGTTCCTTAGCCACTTTTGGCGATGTTTGTGGCACTTGTCTCGTACTAAGCTTGACTTTAGCAGCGCCTACCATCCACAGACGGATGGGCAAACAGAGGTCGTCAACCGCTCACTAGGAGCCTTACTTCGGAGCTTGGTAGGGGAGCACCTCAAGTCGTGGGACCAGAAATTGTTCCAAGCCGAGTTCGCCTACAACCGTTCCACTAACCGGAGTACCGGCCTTAGCCCATTCACAATCATTTATGGGAGTAATCCTCGTGCCCCATTGGATTTGGCGCCTATTCCGGATTTGAAGCGACCTCATGGTAAGGCCGAAGATTTAGTAGCCCAGATCATCGAAGGTCACCAGTTCACCACTCAAAATTTACAAGCCTCCACAGCAAAGTATAAGGCGGATGCGGATAGGAAGCGCCGGGCTGTCGAATTTGAGGAGGGAGATTTCGTGTGGGCCGTGTTAACTAAAGATAGGTTTCCGGTGGGAGAATACAACAAGTTGGCGGCTCGCAAGATTGGTCCAGTCGAGGTTGTCGAGAAAATCAATTCAAATGCTTATCGCTTGAAGTTGCCTAGCCATATTAAGACGTCTGATGTCTTTAATGTCAAACACCTTGTCCCGTTCACTGAAGATTCTTCGGACGAGGATGCAAATTCGAGGGCGAATTCTCTCCAACTTGGGGAGGATGATGTAGACCGAAGTGTATGGGACTTCATGAAGAAGACGGGAATGGATAAGTGTGTGAAGACGCCCCAGAAGATGGTGACACGATCCCAGACTCGCGCAGCAAAAGAAGTAGTCCCTGGAAGTGCGATCGATCGCACCCTGATTGCGATCGATCGCAGTTCCCCTGTGTTGGAGAATGGAGTTCCTGGAACTGCGACCGATGGCCCCTGTTTCAGCGATCGATCGCATAATTGAGCGCACCTAGCCTCTGGAAGTGCGATCGATCGCAAGTTACCTGCGATCGAGCGCACTCGGGGCGCCTATGTTACTTTTCCGCATTTATTTCGCTGTAAAACGACTTTCTTTCCTTATTTTGTTGGGATTAGGGTTTTGAAAGTCCCTATTCCGTATTCTAGTAGTATTAGGAGTATTGGAGGCTATAAATACATGCTTATAGCCTCTAGCAAACTCAGTTTATGATTATTATTTGGTTTTCTCAATAAGAATACTCAGAGTTGAGTTTCTTCATCACTTTTCCCTTAAATTTATAGATAGCATCTATTGATTTGAGAAGGTTTCTTTGATTCTTGTGATAGTCTCACAATCTTAGAAATATTTATCCCTTCTACTTGCTGTTTTCTTGTTCACTACTAACCTCCGCTGCATCAATAATGCATAAACCAGGAGAGAGTACAGATCTAGATTCGCCGCTCAGAGTTGCTTGTGGACGACAGCATATGCAGTCGGTGTTGGTGGGCAGTGGGAAGCAACAAGCAACAAGCAACAAGCCCTGGAGGTGCATGTGATTATGGGACCAATTAAGCACTCTCACATGCACATGCACTCCTCCTTTTTTTTATCTATTATTTTGAGTATGACTTATGCACTGGGGTTCACCACTTGTTTTTGTGACTAGTGTTCCACTCCCACGTGCATGATTATGATTTATGACACACTCGTGAAATGCGTGATATATTAGCTTCTCATTAATTAATATGTATTCAATATTATTTCCTCACTCCCATACACATGCTATATTGCTTATTTGCATATATAGGAGAAAACATCCAAGAATTGACCATGAATATCTATCGTATGAAATATGAATCTATGTTTTGCATGTAATTTGTGTTTATCATCCAGCACAACGTACAAGAAAACTGCATGCGTGAACGCGAACGTGAACGCAAACGCAACGGAGCCGCCGTGGAGTAGTTGTAGACGACTTGTAGTCGAGGGATCAAATTAAGTAGAAGGATAACCTTCACTGTTTTAGTTGTTGTCGGGAGACATTGAAATGGACCCAAGTCCCCACCTATAACGCGTAACGGAAGGGAAAGTTTTTGTTCGTTTCGAACATCCGAACCCCAATTGCTCCAGAATTCCGAAAGTGATTAAAAAAAAGAGAGAAAGATACTCCTTCTACACCCTTCCATTGAAGCTTTCTTTAATTTTGTCGGCAGGCTATATATGGTTCGACCCAAATACCCGTTCCGGTCCCTGCTTCTTTTACTTCTAATTCGGTTGCAACAAAGTTTTTTTTAATAATTATTTTAAAATTCA
The DNA here is from genome assembly GCF_965113065.1 of Corylus avellana. NCBI lineage: Eukaryota > Viridiplantae > Streptophyta > Magnoliopsida > Fagales > Betulaceae > Corylus > Corylus avellana. The sequence continues at coordinate 160,067 of NC_142495.1, forward strand.
GATTTTACATTGTTTCTTTTAAAAAAGAAAAAAAAAAAAAAAAGAGAAGCAAAATTCGATTAATTAAGCTTATTTGCAATATTGTTAGGAAGTTATAAATATTAGATATACATAGACGGCGGGATAGTAGATCTATTTGTTTTTCTATTTATAAAGCCATCGGTGGTAAATAGAATTATTTTTCAACCACCGATGCAAAAATCTAATCATAACTCATAAGTGCGTCATGTTATATAATATTGTTAAAATGTTGGATAAAATCTACCGCCCTAATTGTGAACATAAATTTTCATATATTACAAAAATTTAAATTTTTTTTTTTTTTCTTTTTACATGTCCTCACAAAAAGAAGAAGGCGAATTCGAACTAGATTGATGACTTTTAACAGTCACCATCAAATTTGGGTTTTATTATTTTAATGCTGTGAAAAACAAATGAAGAAACGTGACTCACCGGATCACTTGTGGCTGTGGGGTCAAATAACCTGTCAAACTAATCAATAATGACTACTTGGGCTGGATCATGTTATGTACGTATACTTCAATCAATTTGACCTTTCCAGTTTCTTTTATGGTTAAAGTTTTTTTTGTTTCTTAGCTCAAGTGGCTAACAATAGGAATGTCTCTGTAAAACTTATAAAAACAATTTTATCCATAATTTTTTTTTAAAAAAAAACAGAAAAAACTTTTTTTAAAAAAAGGAAGGAAAGAAATCTTTTTATTGATGGTCGATATTCAAAAGTGTATTCAAGGAGACAACAAATTTCCTTAAACTTACAATTTGCAAAGAGTCAACCAAATCATTAAAAGCCATTTTTCCTTTTCTATCATTTAAGAGAAATATGTCCAATTAACCTATATGACCACCAAACATATCCTCTCCACTTAATTTTAATGGGAGCGGAGCCGGTTCTCTTTAGGTCGAGAGTAAAATTTTTTTTTTGAAAAAAATTTACTTTTCACCTAAAGAGGATAAACTCCTCTCCCTTGAAATCAATGAGAAGATCAAAACACAAAAGACAAAAATGATGGCATATAAAAAGAGACCATGGCGTTAATTACTCTGCTCTATTTTGTATACTTGTATCGGTGAAAGTTAAATTGGATAAACATCTTAACAATTCAATCGGCCATAAAATATAAGACAACTTTTATTATTAAGTTTACTTATATCAATAGATTTCGAGCAATCCAACCACTAAATATAATTAAGAGAGTTTTTATCAACAATTTCGAGTAATCTAATTAAGACAATAAATATAGAAGAGTTTATTTTTTTATTTTAGTTTTGGTAAGAAAAGAGTTTTTATTAGGTTTACTTAATTATCAACAGATTTCGAGCAATCCTGCCTCTATTTAGGCAAATGAGCCCTAAATCTTTTCTATTTATTAAGAATTCGGCCAGTAAATTACGGAAAAAAGTAGTATTTAGTTAAATTTAGGATAAAAATGGTTACTGATTATTTATTACGTGCATGCTCACGAAAAAGTAAAGATAGCTGTAAGCCACTCAGCGCACGGGTTCCACCGAGACCCATAAAAGCCAACCGCACAGAATAGTCGTCGTAAATAAAGGCAAAAGCTAAAAACATCATTAACTGAGCCCGACCACAATTTCATTTTCGCATGACAAGATTCACATTCACCGCTGTTTTCTGTCTCTAGTCTAGAGCTTCAACCATTGCACACACGGATCCCAGTTGATGCGTCCTCGTTTAGATATTGGTCTGATCATTCTTATCAGCGGTCCTAAATCGTTTGTGAGATAGAGCATTTAATTACCGTCGTTTTAGCTTTCCTCTTCTTACTTAAGCATAAATAAGATTCCAAACGTGCTCCCAGGGTCATAAAACCTTAAAAAGCCCGGCAAACAATCTTCACTGCAACAGAAAAAAAAAAAAAAAAACACTGTCCAAACACAAGATTTGAGATTGTCTCCTATATTTAGCTCCTATATTTCGTAATAAAAGATATTGTTATAAATCTTTTCTCCTTGTTGTGTATAGAGAGTATACTAATTCAGCTTCTGGCCGGGCCGTTAGATAAATGGTAAATATATACAAACCTTAGGCAACCATCTCTGGCTTGCCTTGTTTGTGTTCTTCGATTTCTTTGACAGGGTTTGAGTGGCAGAGTGATTGAACTCTAGGGAGGTAGCCATGATGAAGCGTCTGTGGGTGGGGATTATAATCCTACTTGTTTTTAGCAACTGGGTTGATGGGTTTGAGGAGCTTCATCTCAATGAAACAGCAATGTATTTCTTCGAAGCGGAGGCTTATGGAGTCTCCAAACCTGCAATGGTTCCTGACGCTTTGATGGTAGGACTTACCCTCATTCAAGGCGCTGGCGCAAAAGGAGCAGGTACATTCTTTTTCTATTATCATTGCAAATTTTCTTTCTTTCTTTCTTCCTTTCTTCCTTTTATTTTTAATTTTTTGCTTTTGTGATTTCCTGCTATTTTTCTTTATTTACATTAATACTTCGGTAGTTCGCTCGAATTAGATATGGGCATTACTGCGTTAGATATGGGTTTAATGCAAATAACAGGGTAGCAGATTTATATTAATATACTGTCCCATGTGCACTCAGCCTTCTGTTTTCGTTATTATTCTCTTTCATCCAATTATTTTTTTCGATGTTATTTCACTGCTCTTTATTTGTTCTGTTGGCTGAATATAATTTACAATAATGTGGTTACGATTGTTGCTTGTGTTGGTTTTGATAAGTTAATTAAGTTTATCTATCTTGTTCAATTGGACTATTTGGTGATTTTATTCAACCGCTCCAATGCTCCATCACTCTCTCGTCTATTGACAGATCATTTTCAATTACCTATGAGGCTATCCTTCTCGTAATTGTCATTCTCTTAAATTCAAATTCATTTTGTAAATAATGACTTCTAATATCTGGTGTTTTATATTATGAAATTTGTCTCATTTTGATCTAATAAACCACATTCTGTTTTCACCGTTGCAGTCTGCTTGGATGGAACGCTACCCGGATATCATTGGCATCGTGGATATGGGTCAGGAGCAAATAGTTGGCTCATTCAATTGGAGGTTTGTGAGATAGACTTGAAATGGCATCCTTTAAAATGCATAGTTCTTGCATTATATTACTTGCATATATACTTCCCTAATATACTATATGTTTGCATATGTTTCTCCTGTGGAATCTTTACTATTTGGAATAAATTAAAATCTGTCTAATGCAAGCATTTGGCTTATGTAAGTACAACCATCAAGCTGAATTTGTCTGGTATTGTAACAAGTTCTATTGGTGTTTCAAGGTTTCTTGTTGATAATTTTGTGCTTCAACAGCTATTGTGTGTACTCCTGGCTATCCGGTCGTTTCAGGAAAATATGATATTCTCACAAGACAGATTACTGCTTCATTGAAAAACAGTTATATGATCTTTAATGTCAAATGCAACATAGTAAATGTTTCAGCTGTGTTTTTGCTTGGTATATCTCCAATATGGTTCAAGGCTTTTCACAGTATCAGAGTTATGTTGTATCGAAGTTTTTGAGATTACAGCTCTATGACTCTCTAAGATGCACTTTCTTTTTAACATTATTCTTACTGTTGTTGCTCCTGTTATCATTCTTATTGTTGTTATCATCAGAATCATCATTATCACTAGTTGATTATGACACTTTTTGGTTAGTACACTGGCTACACAAGTCTCAACTTACCCTCTTAATACTGTAGTGGTGTACTTACTTGAGGACTCAAGTTATTCAAATATATTGTGGCAGGGAGGCGGATGGTGTAATAACATTAGAACTTGTGTTTACCGCAAAAAAACTCGACGTGGATCCTCAACATACATGGAAAAGGAGATAGCATTTACAGGAATACTGAGCAATAAAGCTGAACAAAATCCTGGTTTACTCTTGAACTTGGCAATATAATGAACTGATTCTGCCTTTTGCTGCTTCTGCTTTTTTATTGCCAGAACTTTCTTGACCACTATATTCTCTATACGGGGTTGCAGATTTTTTCAACTGGAATAGAGTAAAACTTCGTTACTGTGATGGTGCCTCCTTTACTGGGGATGGTGAAGATAAGGTTTGTAGGAATATTTTACCATTTACTGTTTCCATGAAATATTGATTTTAATTCTCCGTCATGAATATTATATTTCTGGAAAAAATGCTTTGGTATCTTGGTGCTCAATTTGTATGAACAAGCTCCATCAACCTTCCTAACCTTTTTTTCCATGGTTTATATGTTGTGCCTTAAAAACATATATTAGTGATAGCTGCACAATGACACAAGTTATGTTTTCATAAGAGAGAGCAGGAGAAAGAGAATGGTCTTCATTCTTATCTTTATCCATCAATCAAAGTGGTCAAGTCAATTGACTATCTAATAACTTGATTGGAAAATCTAATTGGCATCTAAAAGTGCATTGTTGATTCCCAATTTTTCTTATTTGTTTGTGTTCGCCATTCAATAACATATAAGACTCTGTTTCTTAGGCTGCACGGCTGCAATTTAGGGGACAGCGTATATGGTTGGCTGCAATGGAAGATTTACTGTCAAAGGGAATGCACTTTGCTCACCAGGTTCAATATTCATCGTTAATCTGTTCTGTTTTCATCCCTTTTTACTTTATGATCTTTTTTCACGTATGAATACCTGCTTCAGGCTCTTCTTTCTGGGTGCTCTGCTGGGGGTCTGGCATCTATTTTACACTGTGATGAGTTCCGAGGTTTATTACCAAGAACTACTAAAGTGAAGTGCCTAAGTGATGCTGGAATGTTCCTTGATGCGTAAATACGACCTCTTCATGCTCTTATACTTCACAATATTTCTATGTAGAATTGTTCCTTTTCTCATTTATTAATAGTTATAATTAAAATTGTCTTGCCTTGGAATTATAGGGCCGATGTATCAGGTGGGCGTACACTCAGGAGCATGTTTGGTGGTGTAGTAGGCTTGCAGGTACTATGTTGATTTTAAACTTTGTAACTTGGAATGTTTTGCATATTTCCATGGTTGTGGACTTTGTTTTGAATTGACCTGTGGGTACTGTAAGTACTTTGTTAATGAAGTTTGAAATCAAAATGACAAATGTCTTATTGTTGTATTCAAAATTAGCCTACTATTAGATATAGATTTTATCGTTGGATGTTGATTGTAACAATATGAGATATATTAGAATATTAATTAAATAATTAAATTTACATTTTTCTTATCAGCTCTAGTTTTTGAGGGCCTACTATTAGATATAGATTTTATCATTGGATGTTGATTGTATCAATATGAGATATATTAGAATATTAATTAAATAATTAAATTTATATTTTCTTATTAGCTTTAGTTTTTTAGGCAACTAGTGATTTAATATGGTATTAAAGTAAATATTTTGAATTCAAATTCAAATTCTCTTATTCAAGTTAAATATTTTACGTGTTGAGCAACACTTATTGAATAAGAGTCTGGTCCATATATAAGGGAGAGTGTTAGAATACCAATCAACTGATACTATTCTTATTAGCTTAGGCTTTTGGGAAAATTGGTGATATAACAAGATCGAATTCATGCATGTATCATACTCGCTCAATAATCTAAGAAGAATGAAACTGTTGTACTTCTTGCCAATCTAGCAATTACAATGAGGTGAATCTTTGTTAACTATTTTTTTGGTGGAGATGCTATCTTATTTTTAATTTTCTCTGTTGTGACCACTCATTATTGATTATCTCAATAAAAATTGATAGATTGGTGGCCTGCATTGTCTGGTAAAAATATTTTAGAGAGAGTTTTTCAGAAATGATTTATAAAATCCATGCAAATGGCATACGTCCATCTTGTGGTCCATCAAGATGGCTGCCATGAAATTTCTTTAGTCAACAATATAAGATTGACTAGTAATTCTTAAGCGGAAATTTTCTTTCTTTCTTTCTTTCTTTTTTTATTTTTTGATAATGAGCTTCTTTTCACTGTCCATCCTTTTTATTTTCTCTTTCTGGAGTCACCATGTACTATGGTGTAGCCAAGGTTTTGTATCAAACATGATAATTGTCTATGAGCACATAAACCTGATCTTATGCCCTAGACTTAAATTCATGTCATACATGCCAAGTCAGTGCTCTAATGGCATTACTGTCTGTGTCTGAGAGAATGTGTCAACCGAGCCATTGTACCTAGCTTGCTAAAATGATATTTTTTGGAGTTCTGACTCCCTTAATCTTTCTTATACAAGCTTGGACCATTTGTCGTGATTGTAATGGATGCTTGATTTGTATAATTATTGCAGGCAGTGCGGAATAATCTGCCACATTTCTGTACTAACCGCCTAGATCCAACTTCGGTAATCTCTTATGATTTTCTCAGGCATATACCTCATCTTGAATGGATCAGATGAAACACAACATTCTGTGCTCTGTTGACTTTTTATCCTTTTTTCCTTCTCAGTGCTTCTTCCCTCAAAACTCAATTGGCGACATTAAAACACCACTTTTTATTCTCAATACAGCCTATGATTCATGGCAGGTAATTATTCTGTTACATAGATTGGACTTTTGATTCATCTTAATGTCTATAATGGATGGATTATCTTGCATTGTGAGTAGCAATGGAGGGCCTCAAGCAACAAGTTAGATGAATTAAGTCATAAATTTTCTCCTTGAAATCAGGTACAATCCAGTTTAGCTCCACCATCAGCGGATCCCTCAGGCTATTGGCATTATTGTAGATTAAATCATGAAAAATGTACTCCAGCACAGATCCAATTTCTGCAAGGTGATTTCATAAATGTGAAATCACTAGCTTGAGCTTCTGATTTCATATTGGCTTCAAAACATAATGACTAAATTTAATCTACTTATATAAGGCACTTCTTTGTTTGATGGAACAGGGTTCAGGAATGAAATGCTGAAGGCACTGAGACACTTCTCATTGTCTAGACAAAATGGGATGTTTATAAATTCTTGTTTTGCTCACTGCCAAACAGAGAGGCAGGATACATGGTTTGCTGATGATTCTCCAGTTATAGGAAAGAAGGTATGGCTGACTCAACTAATTATATTTTGCTTTGACACATCATAGCCATAAAGCACCAGAGTTATTATATTTGTCGTGACAGTTAAATTTGTATGTACATATGTATTGGTACACACATACATGATTGTGAGTTTCTTAGTTACCAAAGATAATATGATAATACCTTGACTTCAAAATTTCCATGATGAATCTTATCCCATGAGACTTTTCTAGCATTGTACTGCTCGGGGTTTGATGAATAATTAGGCTCCATATTGCATTTACCTCATCTTTACTCCATAGATGTCTCGATGTATATGCTAGGAAACTCCCCTTGATCAAAACTGGAGGCAAAGGGAAACGATGCATCATAACTTTTAGTGACTGGTTCAATAATAAAGGTGCAAGTTTTTTTAAATCTGACATTCGTGGCAGGGAAGGATTGCTCACAACTTAGAAACCAAATGTTGGCTGAATATGTTTGAAATTTCCTGTATCAACACATTACACATATATATGTATTATCTCAAAATCACCTGCAGAACTACCTAGCAGATGACATCTCATGTGCTTTTCACGACCTTTTAAATGCTGCTACTTCTTCTGTAACAAATATCTTCCCTCGGCAAAAGAAATTCAAAAGAAAAATCAGACAAGACTTAAACTGCTTTCCTTTTAGCTCTCAGATGAGGATTCTTTATTGTCTTTTATAGGCACTGCTGATTTGACTATTTTGCTGGTAGTGAGGTCTTTTACCTCTTTTACCTATGCTGAATACTTGCATTTCGAAACTGATTCCTCTGCTCTTCTATATGGGTTTTGTATAAACAAGAGTTTAAAAGCGCCTGAAATTATATAATTGCCAACATGTAGGCGATTGCACTTGCTGTGGGAGACTGGTATTTTGACCGAGCAAGCGTTAAAGTCGTCGACTGTCCTTACCCTTGTGACAAGAGTTGCCACAATCTGGTTTTTAAATGAGCCAAGTTCTACCAATTGGTTGATTCACGTGGTATCTTACCGAGAGATCAATTTATTTCTATTGATATGAAAAGAACTTAGCAAAATCAATTGAATTTTGATAGATGACAAAAATAATAATAAAAAAATGAAGGTTGCTGAGAATTGCAAATGTATTCAGCACCTTCGCATTGATATTTAGCAATTTCATGGTGAATGTAGTTTACCTTTACAATTTTTTGTTGTCCTTGTAATAACTTATTTGCTATGCTTATGCTACTGCTATTGGGCAGTCCATGTGCTTAACTGAGGTATTCATCCGAAATATTATATTTGTTTGTTTGTTGAAGAGGGTTGATTGGCAACATCAACACCATTTAAGTCATTGAATTTGAACAAATTTGAACTCTTGATTTCACAGAGAGAGAGAGAGAGAGAGAGAGAATGATGAACGGTTCTGGTATTTGTCAATATCTTTGTGTTATCAATGGTGAACTTACACTTGGGGCATTTTTTGGCTGGTATAACCTAAATGGAAAAATGCTAGGCCCATAACACTTTTACAACTTGCTAACATGTGTCAGCATTTAATTGAAAGTTGGTGGTTCTAATCAAATGTTGACACGTGTTAATAAATTGTAAAAGAGTTGTAGGTATAACGTTAGTATTGAGAGACTATTTGCCAAACTGCCCAATACTTGTAGGTATAACATCATCAAGTAATTTATATGGCTAACAACAATCCTCCAAGGAAGATTTACTATGCTACGGCATCAACTGGCAGGTTGTGTTTTTATGTATACCTCCCTAAAACGAGTTTAGTGTTTCTTATGGATACACAAGCTTCGAGTTTTGCACCAATATTTTCTTCCAGTAGTTGATTTTTTTTTTTTTTTTCTTGGATTTTAACTTCTTTTCAAATACTAAATTTCTCATTCGCTTCTTTGTTGTTAGTAAAATATGGTTGAGTTAATTCCGTTTTAATAATGATCCTTTCATGTGACCCTTTACGATTTTCGTAGTATTTTATTCTCTTAGTGGGTATTATTTGTTGGAAACAAGTTGTATCAGAAACTTGTAACAATGATTGTGGTAAGATTTGAGATTCGTCTCGAATTATTGGAAAGGAAGGATTGTAGGATTCCTTGTTCTTAATCCTTTAATCATATGTTGGATGAGTAACGTATTGGGCAGCCAGATAGATTGTATTTTATGAAAATAAACAAAACTCAAAAGACCAGGCATCAAGTTTTCTAATGGATGCATAGAACCCAAACGAGCGTGAGCATAAACCTAAAGTTGACCTAAGTAGCCCGAAACACACCATTTACAATCAACTGTTTCCTAATCTACATATGCCTTTTGGTGTCTTTTAATAGTGAATTTAGATTTGAGAGCCTCCCGTTTAAACCCTAAATTCTATAAACTCACCTCTTCCACTCTTTACTAGGCAAAAGCCCACTAGCAAATTCTCTAGATTTGTATTTTTTTTATTTTTCATTTTGGGCTATCAGAAAGTATTGAGGTGAACGTCTTTTTATACCACTCTTTCATGTTACCATTGGTTTTCGTAATTAATACTGAAAGACAAATGCTAAAAATCACACCTCCATCTCATTGGGCTAACGTGACTAGGTCATCAGTCATTAAATCAAGGTTGATGAACACTATTACATTAGTCTAACTAGTAAAATGGGGTGCGGTGTGGTGTGATTTTTAGAATTATTCCACTGTATCCCTACTGACTAACATTTTTCTTTTCACTAAAAGAAAAAAATTTGTGACTTGTATTGCTATGTAGGAGAATTTGTTACCCTTGGTATAATTCAATCCCCCGACCTACCTTTGTCTCCCCTCCTGCTTCTCCAAGCCTCAACTATTACTTAAAAACTGGTGGCTTTAGTCTTATTCACCTTGATTTCTGCACATATGCATGTGTATCTTTCATCCAGAACATAATCTTCTTATAATGCTTATTTTATAGATCATCATCATTGCTGCATTATCAGCAAAATCATTGTCATTATCATCACATTCATATTCGTAAACACATATTAAAAAAAAAATTGGTCCTTGCTGTTGTATTATACTAAAAGAAAAGCTAAGATTCCAAAATGTACAATTTTCTGACGCAAATCTGTATGAATATAGGGATCAAAGCTTGCCACCACATTGCTGCCATCTCATCTGATCAGTCTGCCATTGCAACACAATGCTTTTTGTTCTTTTCCTACGCATGATTGTAGGACCCCAACAAATAGACCCAATAATTTGGTATATATATATATATATTGTGTATACATAAAGAGACATTGACCTATTCTTTGAGGGAGACTACTTCAATGTGTGCACACTGCACATATGGATGGCCAACTTTTGTGTACATGAGAGAAATGAATGGGATGACCTTGAACTATACCTTAAAATGATTGATCAATTATACAATTGAAGTTCTCTATAATCATTTATATAGTCTATTTTCATCTAATAAATAACAAGTGTGAGACTAAAGACTCATGAACCTTCACAATTCACTTGATCACCCAATATGAGACTTGATTTTTCGGAGTGTTACACTTTAAAATTTAGAAATGTTGTTACTTGATAAATTTTATGTCATTTTATTTTTTAATTCTTTCTTTGTGGAAGATACTGCTTTTACTTAGTAATTTTATTCTGGTGAAGAGGCATGGTGAAACACTTTTTGGAGTCCGACTTTTTCTGAAGCTCTTTATTAATGTTTTTAGAGTGTTTTTTATTATTTGTGTAAAAAAATGTTTTAAACGTGACTTAAAGTTAAAAGTAATTTCGAATGATATATGAGTATTTTATGTTTTAAGCATTATTTGTTAATGTTTTTGTTTTGAACAGAAAAAAAAAAAACAATAAGTGTTATCCAACAAGGCTTAATCTCATGGGAGTTGCTACTATATATTCCCTTTGGCAGGATTTACCCATGTTTCTTTCAAAGAGAGATAAACTGAGCATGTCCGATCCTCCCTGATATCATTATCAGCTATTTGACTGATTTCTATCATGTTCTACTGAAACACCAAACTCTACTTGCTTTCTCTCTTGAAGTTTCAGCATCAATGGATGCCCCTTGCGGGGACCCCATTCTATATCAAACTGGTAAAATAGAGGCCCACACTACGGGCACCGCGCATTGGCATCCTCTTGTAATAAATGGTACAAATGGATGAGTGGTACAAAACTTGTCACCTCTCAATATATACTGTACACTTAAATATCCCCATTCCCATATACTGATATTGGATGGAATTTTTTTTTTCCTTAAGATAATGTTAGTACTGCAAAGAGGCCTATCAGACAAGGAATTTATGGTCTTGATCGGAGTGAAAGTCATTTCCAGTATTGCTTGACCAGCTGGTTGATTGCTATGAGCTTGTTGTGGCCTGTGGGGCTTTAGCCTCGAGTCTCGACCCTCTTATTAGTTGGATTTTCCACCTATATATGCTTGAAATTATGGCAACATCATCTCTAGGACTTCTATCTGGGTGAGGTAAACCACAGGACGACATCTATGATTTCTTGTCTTCAGTCATTGAGTCTTGAAGGGGGGAAGTGACTTAAAGACTGTCAAAAAGTGAAAACCATCTCCATCTGTAGGGAGACAGTGATAGACACCCATTTAAGAAAAACGGTCCCTTGAATTTTGCATTAGAAAAGATCATATGGAAATTTTGTTTATTTTTCAATGTGAAAAGGATCAAGACAGAAAGAGATGGATAATATTTAAGTGAAAATAAAATCCCAGGAAGCCAACAGATACGGATATCTTGCACATAGAGTCACAATCACCTTGAACTTCGATCTGGAAAGGTGAAGGAAGGCACAAGCTTTTTCAAACTATAAAAAAGGTGCTTTTTTTTTTTAAAAAAAAAAAATTATTGACGAATAAACTTACAACATATGATTAATCCAGAATAAATGTACGTAGGATATAATAATTAAGCAGAAGAGACACTGCAATAAGCCTTATTTAGTAATTCTATTGTGTTTCATGGACAAGGCATAAACATAATAAGCTCAAACAAATCACAAAAAATATTGTAAGAAATGAAACAAAAAAGGCTAGGAAGATCTGTATGAGACACATTTACAAAACCAAAAGAAAGTTGTATATAGCACACACCTGTAACCAGAAAATACCCTTTTTTCCATTAAGCCTCATCTCAAAATGTCAAGTGCAAGCTAAAGGGTTTGTCCAAAAGTCACAGCAAGTTGCTGGAGGTCCTTGTTATATATGTCCGAAGCTTGCAATGGGTGTTGCTGCCAAGTGGTACTTGACCCGTCTGTTGTGAAGCCTGTTTCTTGTGGTTTAATTATGTCACTGCAAATAGGTTGATGAGAGGTTTGATTGTGTAGTGCGCTTCCCAACAGAAACGGCGTATGGAGATATTCGGACCATTTGATGTCTTCAGCATCGGCTTGTTTATCAGATTTTACATGATCTGCCACTCCCCAAGCGAAAGCATGGTTCTCAAAGAAGTTACTATTCCCTTGCAATTCGATAGTACTGCTACTGCTTCCATTATTGCTGTTGCTACCGTTGTTACTGAAGGTACTGGTTTCCCAGTTCTGGACCCCACTAGAGCCTAAGGAGCGATTGTTGGAGGGAAGACTTACAGAAGGTTTTACAGTTGGGAAAATTGAGCTTGAGCTTGACACGGAATGAAGCATTGTGGAAGTCATAGTAGTAGAATTGTAGTCTGGAATCATCTCAGAGCATCTGGAATTTTGATTGAAGCAAAGAGAAGTATTTACAGAGAGCCCGATATCGGGCCCATAATTCAAATGCTGGAAAGAGAAATACCCCACCAGATCAGAAGGCCTGCAACTGGTGCTGGAGCTTTCATGGGAAGTCGTAGCACCAGCTGGTCCAAACCTATCTAGGAAGAATTCCTGGGTGGGTTTCAAACTATTGCTGTTGTTGATCTTGGAGGCGGAAGAAACATCAACTGGGTATCGATCTATTGGAGGTGGCTTTGAATTTGATGCCTCAATGAGATTCACTTCATTGGATGTTTTCTCATTGCTTTTGTCTTTGTCAATCTCGACCTCGGAGAGGCGTTTGTGAGTGTTGGGGTCAATGCCTCTTTGCCTGAGCTTCTTCTTAAGGCATGAATTCCACAAGTTTTTTATCTCATTATCTGTTCTTCCTGGTAACTGAGCTGCAATCTGAGACCATCTGGTGGAGTAGGATATAATTAATTAATTATGAGTATGAAAGAAGAAGAAGAAGAAGAAGAAGCTAAAGAGTATGAAAGAAGAAGAAGAACGTAAACCACCTGTTGCCAAGAACTGCATGGAGTTCAATAATCAGATTCTCTTCCTGCTGAGAGAATGCTCCTCTCTTCAAATCGGGTCTCAGGTAATTAATCCATCTCAACCTGCAGCTCTTTCCACACCTTTGCAAACCTGCCAATGAATATTATACAAAGGAGAAGAACGTCATCAAAACTCTTTGTTCTGCATCACAATAGCATCATGTATATATATATATATATATACATATATAAAGTATGCACCTGCAAGTTTAGGGACAGAGCTCCAACACCCATGTCCATGCTTGGTAATATAATTCAGAAGCTTCTCATCTTCCTCAGGAGACCAAAGGCCTTTCCTTAGCTTCTGCTTGTAACAGCAAGAGTGCCTCCCCATGTGGAGTCCAATCAACCTTCTGTGCTGGCAAAAGCTTTTATAAAAGTGGCAAATTTTTCTGCAGACCTTGCGAATTTGTCAGCAACGGCCGGGAGAGGAGGGCTCTGCAGATACGGATTCTCGGAAATGGGGTGGTGGATTATGTGGAGAGAGAGAAAGAGAGTGAGAGATATTAAGAAAATGAAATGGCAGCCTGGTAGGGAATCAAATTAATAGGAGGAGCCGCAGACAGAAAAGTCACCATTCAAGAGGGTGATTGGAGATATTGGTTTTGAATTTAAATACTAAAATTTTTCCGAGTTTTGATTCTCTCCATTACTTCCTAGCATTGGGTCAATCACAGTGGGTTCCATCATCTGTGGACGGTCCAGATGCCACTGGACACATCCAGGAGATGGAGGGAGCACGGGGGAGATGGGGTTAGCTCCAATAATTTTGACTTTGCATGTCTCATAGTCATAGATAAAGGTTTGAGAATTAGACTTTGGCAGCACTGCTTGGGCATTTTCTTGACAGATATTTATTAAGAACAAAGAAGAAGGAAAAATAGACTTGAAAATTCATTCTGCGAAGCCTGAGTACTAGTTCAGGTATTGGAATTAAACCAACACACAGGGTTTTTTATGATTCATGGAAAACGACAACTTTGGGGTTTGTATAAAGCTTCAAGCAATACCATATTCATCCTAGCCTATCCCCAGATTCCTAAAAGAAAAGTATATATAGCGACATGATTTGGAAAAGGGGTAATCAATTTCTTCGACACAAGAAATACCCTTATGGCTAGGAGAGGTTTACAAATATAGTATACTGCAATAAATTGATGATAAGATTAATTAACTATGTACTTCATTCTCTTCTTGTTGGTTTATTTTTATTATTATTATTATTATTATTTATTTAAATGTAGAACCAAATGGATTAATGTTGAATACTCCATTAGTACTCTCCTTTCTTGACTAACTTTTGTGTCAGATGCTTCTCAGGTTATATCGACTATCTTTTCCATTGGCTTTTTGAGCAATTTCCCTCAATCATGATCACTTTGAAAAGTTTCATAATTCGGTACAAAGCACATATATTTCGAACATCTTTGTTAAATAAGAGGAATTGTCATTTTTCTTGGTCTTTTAATTTTTTTACTTCATGTAAGTGGCATTATATGTAATTGTGTATTAAAATGCTAAAACAAAATAAAAGAAAGGTAAACTGGCATACTCCTCATATATAAATATATATGACAACCTCAATAATGTAGTCGTCCTTTATTCATTGAGTATGCATGCATTTCCGAAAGTTGAATGGAGACAAAGGTTTGGATGAATTATTACAAGTTTACTGGTATACTCAATCCAACGACATTAATTGCACAATACCACTGATAAATCAGGCTCTTGTGGAGGCCGGTCTGAATTCGTCGAGCATATGGAAATGAATAATGTTATTTAGTAAATTGTTATTAGACTGTTATATAATTGAAATATTATTTAGTAAACTATTGTTTTCAAGGGGTAATTCAATCGGCTTGAGACCACGCCTTATAAAGCGGAAGTTACTAGTTGGAATCCACATGTCCCCTTTCCCTCCCCTTGTGAGAACCAAAAAAAAAAAAAAGATGATATGATAGTGAAAATCACTCATTAAGTCTAATAATGGGTATATTTTGTTGGATAGGGCACACAATGAAACAATGGTATCATGACATTATGGAAGTCATATTGCAAAATAATAGATCAATAAAATATACAGGCCCTTCAATATAAAGTAATATTAGAAATCACACTTTTTATCTTGCTGTTATTCTATATTTTTAATGTGACAATACTAATCAGCCCTTAGATCAACTATTGTTAAACTATAAATTCAAGAATTGATTGGTACTGCCAAGTGCCAAGGTCAATAATACCCATTTCATACCGGTTGATGTAACACATTTAAGTGACTTAAAAATACATAGTCTTATTTTAGAGGGGGATGCAAAGGTGATTATAACGGCCCTGCAAACGGACACCCAGAATACGAGTAGATGCGGCCATCTGGTGGATGAGACTAAGGTACACTTAGGCTCTTTCGTTCGTTGGCAGACTAGTCACGTGTGCAGCACTGTGAATGAAGCCGCCCACCGGCGAGTGAAGTTGGCCACTACATCAGTCATGGATAGATTGTGGAGAGATGAAACTCCTGAATGTATCTTTGATATTGTACAAGTAGAACATAATGTTTCTACTTGACTAATCTTTTGATATTAATGAGAATTGAATTATTATTCAAAAAAAAAAAAAAAAAGTGACTTAAAAATACAATAAAATTCACTTAAAACAAGATACGTCAATTAATGTGAAATGAATGTAAAGCATATCATTTCATTTAGTACAAGGTGGCCTATTACAATTAGGTCATATCAAATATCATTGAGAATATCCAAATTGGTAATTGTCACCGTTGACACATAATCACATTCAAAGGCCATTGCACCAACGGGCCATCAGCACAAGCTTGTTATTACGACTTTTATTATCAAAATGAGTTTTTTAATTCCCTGGCTTGCCTTCAATTTTATCCCCATATCATAAGGACCAGTTACTAGTCACCGACTCTCCATGTAGGGCAAAGGGCAAGCTCATCAAATAAAATAACTGATCCTTGTGATATATATATATATATATATATATATATATATATATATATATATAATTTCAACAAAATGTTAACATATATAGAAAAAGCCAAATGTGCATAAGTTTTAAACATGGCAAAAAGGCTAGTTTTTGTTTTTTGTTTTTAATTATTATTATTAAATATCTCTTGGTGAAGTTATTAAAATACATTTATATTTATAAATTTACCATTTCTTTTTCTTATATAGATCATAAAATATTATAATGTAATCAATAAAGTAATGCATGGCACACAAACATCTAGACTAGTAAATGATTTCGTCAATATTTAATAATTTCCCTGAGCACATCTATGCTTTAGAAAGAAACTTTCACCTCCATCATAATTCCCTTATAATAATTAGAATAAGAATAATAAAGATCATGCCTTTTGATAACCTGTCTCCTTGTTCTGACATTATGAAGCTTCCTTGACCTTAGCCAGTTAGCCATGTCCTAATTCAGACATCCCGTTGGGATATTGAACATTAAATAAGAACACATGAGAAGATGCTTGTGGTATCCATACCTCATCATTCGCTCCTAAGCTTATCTTTTAGCACCAAATGAGCTGTTATGTGAAGTCAACCATCGTTACATGTTTATTCCTAGCTTGCTTCTTTTTCCTTCAGATGTTACTAATTAATATGTTGGCTTTTTGTTTCTTTTCTCTTCTCATCACTTGAACCAATCAATTAAGTGGTGTTTCACCATTAATCCATTAACATGAAAATTAGTTATACATATATATTGTATACTGATTTTTTTGATTTATGCATTGGTTATGGGGAATGAATCTGTGTCTTCCAATGATTAGGAGGTGTGAACATATGATATGATAATTTAAAGTTAAGTTGACCCTGTGAGAGACATGCATATATGTACTGTTCTTTTACCTTGGTCTGTACAGGTGCGCGTCCGGGGCATAATGACAACCAAATTTTACTAAATGGGCCGGATTGTTGTTTTCACTTTCAACACTGTGTACGCATGCATGACCAAACAGCAGTCACCAAGGGTAAGAGGTTGATCGAGGGCTATTCAACACATTTTATAATTACATCCACAAAAGGCTTGGGACAAATTTAATCCTCCAGACTCACTCGTAGGTTCTGGCATGCATTTGTCTCACAAATTGCTGAGCTGGGATTCCTCAGGGAGCTTTAATATTGCTTGAAAGTTGAAACCTATAAAGGGGGATAACAACCCAGAAAAAGTGCTAATTACATCTGCAGTATTATAACTTTAAAAAAATTTGTCAATTTTGAATTCTCCTAAAATTATTTATAAAACCAATTAGTTTCACATAGTAAATAAGCAATGCGAAACTTAGCATTCATAAGTGTCTTTTATACCCAAGAGGTTGACTCAAGTAATACAGGCTTTGGTCTTGATGACATTCCCATTAGGTCTAAGATTCGAATCCCCTTGAATATAAACAATTTTTTGAGGCCAACCCAATGACAAAGTCGGAGTATTGCCCAATTCGTGTGGGAGGCGCTTTGCATGAGTCCGAGGTTTATCCGACATGGATGGGTACACGAAGTGGCTCTGCATTAAAGGGGTTTTTCGTTATCAAAAATAAAAAATAAAAGACAAAAAGTGTTTTTTATAAGTCACTCTTTATACGTAAACTATTCATCTTTTCAATATGGAACATGGGTGTTACAAAGAAGCCTTAATTCCCCAAATTTATCTGTAGCAAGAAACAAATTCAATAGCAATAGCATAAGGGGTTGCCAACTGTAGTATCATGTTATATTACCCCATGTAGACCCACGCCCTTATATCTCTTAGCTATTTAGCTAGATCCAAAGTACATTGATAAAAAAGGAGAGAACCATTTGGGTAGAGTATAGAAAGGCTTCTCTGAAATAAAAGAGTGTTTTCCGAAATCCATCTATAGCATGCCACTGCATTTGGAACCCCTACCAGAAAAAAGAAAAAAAAAAATTGTTTAGGTAACAGGAATGGCCACTTCTATGATTCGTGGACATGGGACTTTATGCAGTTGGTGACGCGGTGAGCATATATCAAGAATTGCAATTTCGGTGATCGAACTTATTATATGCACATGTACCAGATCCTGGAGACTAAAATAGAGATCTACAGAGAGCTCATAGGTAGCAAGCCTTTGCAGCTGGATTTTTAGGTGAACTGTTCAATGAATGTGAATTTAACAGTTCACTGTTATTTGGTTTCTTCTTTGGGGGTTTTTTATTGAACTGCGCGCTGTTGATGATGGCACGTATTCTGCAGAAAGAAGCCTATGTTTCTGATTAAGGTCTATACCTTGAGCAAATTGTGAGCCATCTAGTGGCAGATTTTGCTAACAACTAGCATTATTATAAAAAAAATAAAACGTTTAATTGAATGACAACATCTTAGCAAAGTGAAGCCATAGCTTGCAGCGCTTAAAAAGGCTTATAAATATCTTGTTGATGGGAAACATGTGGATTCAAATTCACGAAGAGAAAGATTTGGAAGATAATAATCAAAAAGTCATTTGAAAGAAAGGGAGACATAATCCATATGCCCTTGAAAAATGGAGATGCCTCTTCCATAATCCTTAAAGGCTAGCTAAAGCCATCTTTTCACTAAGCTGATTCAGAAACAGACAACTAATTGACAAGAAAGAGCAACTGTTACACTATTTAACGGGAAATTAAACACTTAATTGCTTAGTCCTTGTTACCTTTTTTTTTTAAAAAAAATATATATATATATATATATATATATATATATATATATATATATATATATATATATATATATATATATTTATAATTAGCCTTTGTGCTTAGTGCTTGTTACTAAAATCATCTATTGCAATTAAAATTACCATTTTACAGGTAATTGTAAGAATTCTTACCACCAATATTAATTAAGGTTATTCCAATTTGCCTCAACCTAGCTACAGTATCATCTCTTTCTCAAGTACTATATTATATTTAATTATGTCATCTCTAAGAAACTCATGAATGTCTGAAAAAATGGCAAAAGTATTGTTCTGTGATCGATCTTGTGGATTTAATCTTATTTCCTTAATTTGTTATCGTGAAAAGGGAATTAACCACCCGGCCTTCAGTAATCGTCCTAATTTAGATGACTTGGAAGTGCTATTACAGCTATGAAAAACAGAACTTTTGGGAAACACCCCACATTGTTTTGGCTGGATAACTGAAACTAATAGGATTCAGAAAGGTTCCATTTGAGATGACTTTAATGTATCCTAGCTACTCAATTGGCCCATTAACGCTAGGGGGAAACATAAGCACATGGATATCTCATAAGTTTTTGCTAAT
Organism: Corylus avellana; assembly: GCF_965113065.1. NCBI lineage: Eukaryota > Viridiplantae > Streptophyta > Magnoliopsida > Fagales > Betulaceae > Corylus > Corylus avellana. The sequence continues at coordinate 179,666 of NC_142495.1, forward strand.
CACAACTAAGCTTAATTATCGTTTGTCTTGTCAAAGCAATGAGCGATGATGACAGAAACATGAGCATCACTATCATTATTCATGACTTTTGCTTACCATATATGGAAGCTTAAGATCTCAATAACAATCATTATAAGTTAAACACCACTATTCATTCCCCTCTAAGCTCCAGGATTAGTTAATATATATATATATATATATATATATTGGGTTTTGAAGCATGTAAAAATACCTCAAAAAGAGTTGTAGCATTAATTTTGATATTCTGTAGATCGAGTTGAAAATGAGTGGAAGGCCCAAATAACAGTGGAAATTGACTTCAAGAAGAAGGCATCATTATAAGAAGTTCAAAAAACCAATTAAGCCCATCAACAAAAGCTTAAAGCCCTTTAACCCCATCAATTATCAAAAGCTTGTCTGGTTGAAATGCTCCCCTTGTACCCCATCCTTGCATAATTACATTTCTGCTTTTGCTTTGTAGTGGGAAATGATAGTCAACTTTATAGCCACATTTGCATCATTACTTTTCATTTTGGGAGAGAGCTTATGCCCCTAAATGAACTATTCGAGATTCTAATATTGGGGATTGCTATATATCAGCGTTGAGTCTTCTCAGACATTTTGAACTTAGAGCTTGTGTCAAGCTCTCATTGGGGCATGCTTAACAGATTTCCATTAAAGTTGTCTAATCAAATTCACAAAGGAACATGCAAGAAACCCGGTGCAGACACTTTTAACATCAAATAGGTCACCCTTGGGCCAATTAGATGGCCACTCCATAATTCAATTCCTTCGCATACCTCAACAGTCCAAACCTTTTTCTTTTTCTTTTTCTTTTTTTTTTTTTTGTCCAAAAAAGTACCATTAATGTAGTACTGTGTCAAGGAGATCAACACCTAATTAAAAAGTCTTCTAATGAGATTACAATATAACATATTGGGACACCATTCAACTTAAAAGGTAAACTTTAATTTTAGGTTTAGGTATTATATACTATATTAACCACTCATATTTATGACATCTTTCTAACGTGAGACTTAAATATTTTTATATATGGTCTTCCTAAAAAAGAAAAACACTTTATATAAATTATATATATAGACGCGCATACAATTTGCTAGGCTTTGATATCACTTGTTAAGGAGATCAACATTTATGGGCTTTTTCCATTAGACTAAAATATAACATATATATATATATCGGAATGCTTTTGATCAATTCAAAAGTTTAAGTTATAAATTTGAATTAACTATATTATATTAATATAAACTTTATAAATTAATTACATATACGATTTAACCTTACGACATTACTCCTCAACAACCCTTGGGCCTATTAGATGATCACTCTAAAATTCAATTCCTTCACACACCTCAGCCGCCCCAACTTTTGGTCTCCCAAAAATATTATTATTACCTGGTCTGATGTACCCTTGCCATCATGCCATCCTCTTTTAACTCGCATGTTTACTTAAATAATTAAAGACCTAAATCAAAGGGATTATTATTTATGACAATTTTTTTTTTTCCTAACGTTAGGTTTTGTATTCGTGTCGGAAAATCCCAAATATTAATGCATGTCAACATAATTTTCCGACAGGAATACAAAACATAACTAACTTATTTTCATAAAACATATATAACACGTGATAAATTGAAAATTATAATAGAAATAAACTAATATTAAGATTGGCCCATCAAAACACCTTATTTTGTTTAAATAAATGTCTATTTTCTATATATATATATTATAATTTTGTATAATTTTAAATATTTTTTCTTTTCTAGAAAAACACTTGTTGTCTCTTTTGCTTTAAGATTCTTTAAAAAATTTAGAAACTCTCAAATTTGTTTTTGGACCTTTTAATTACGAGAAAAATTTTAAGATTGGCCCATCAAAACCCTCTCCTAATTAACTAGTTTTCTAAATTATAGAGCCCAAAATTCTAAATCGGGCTTACTACCTCGGATCCAATTAGCTATTAACTCCTCTTGGGGCTCATAAGTCATAACCAAATTAAGTCGAATGGATCAATTATGCATGAGTTTCTAAAACATCTTAAAAATGAAACGTACGAGTTGGTGGGCTTCAATAATGAAAGGATCCAAAAACCACTCAGAGTCAGTAGGAGCAATCCATCGGTCCATCTTAATTAGTTGGACTTGAGACTGAGAGCAACAAAAACGACGTCGTCCGCCACTGCATTTTAAATAGCGCCCTAGCTAGCTTCTCCCTCCCACAGAAAGATGGGAAGTGGGAATGTTTGTGTCTTTGTTATTGGTCCACTTGTCCTTTAAATCCAAGCATTGAGAATTTGAGATCCTCTGAAATCTGAATTAAGTCTTTCTGCTTCCTCTGCCAGTTTTATTTCTTTGAAATCATATGAGATCCAATGTGAATGTGATGAATAGAGATTTTCGGCTGTCTTAAACGTCAAATATTTGACCTTTTTTTTAAAAAAAAAAAATTGTTTTTTAAATTGAAGAAGAGAATATTAAAGGGAAATCCAAATTTGAGGTATTAGCACTGAATTTGAGGTGTTAGCACCAAATTTAGGATGATAAAATTCATTTTAGGTGAAATCATCCCTAAAGGGTTAACCTTACACCCTTAGGTTTTAGTTTTAAATCCAAAAATAAATTTTGAGGCATTAGAAACTAAATATTAACTCATAAAAATTTAATAAAAAAAAAAAAGGAAAAACAAAATTTTTTTTATTATTATTATTTTAATATTTGTCCTACGCTAGGCTGCCAAATTTTGGCAGTCGCATAGCAGGACTTGAATGTGATTGCTACAAATAGTTAAGAGTGAGAATCACTGGAATTAATAGTAAGCAAGAAATAAGGGTAGATTCTCTCGAAAAAAAAAAAAAAACACCCTAAAAAAAACTCTCTCATACAAGTAAATACTTAGTAAATTTAAAAACAAAATTTGAGTAAAAAGTAGACTCACCATGGCATTTAGTGTTCCTCTGGCTCCGTTGTTTGAAAGTGACCTTACTCAAAACCATTTAGTGGCTACAAAGGCACCAGCTAGATTTTGCTCACAAAATTATATACTAATATGCTTGCCAACTTTCTAGTGTTACTGTTTATCTCCTAAGTGTAGGTCGAGAATGAGTGAATTTAAGATGAATAACAAAGACAAAATTCAAACTAAGGGACCTTTGCTTTAATATCATGTTTTTTTTTTTTTTTTTTTTTTGACATGTCCGCATAAGAGGGAGAGGAGGCTTCGAATTAGTGACTTCCGCTTCATTAGGCATGATCACAACCGATTGAGCTACCTCTTGGAGACGCTTTAATATCATGTTAAACCATCATTTATTTCAAAAATTTAAACTAATATAAAATAATAAATTTAATCATTTAATACTTACTTTAACGGGAAAAGACTTTTTTTATAATGACATTTTCTAAGTAAGTGATCTGTTTCCTGCCAAGACTAACAGTTTTTGCATTGAAAATTGAGGAAATGAACCATATAATGAGATAAATTAACTCCCCTTCTATTGTACATTAGTGCTATGTATCTTCAATACATCACATATCACACAGCTTTTTATTTGACAAGAGGGCTCAAAAGTTTTTGACCGTTAAATTTAAAAGCCTCTGGTCCCCAGCTCCCCATTAAAGTTTGTCACTTTGCCACAGCAAAATGGTCGCTTTATATATTTTATTTCATTTGTAGAAAAATAATAATGATGGAATCCTAATCCTAATCCTAATCATTCATACCTGACCAGATCATCATGTGACATAGTCTGTCTGTGACACCCTGTTGTCTCTATTTTTGTAGCTCTTTTCTAAAAGTTTCATTGAGCTTTTTTGGGTTGTTGCCAGCCGTATTATTCCTTTCCCTCTTTCCTTATCTTCCTTTTCATTTCAATCTCAAAACAACTTTGAAGTGTCACCTTCTGTTTGAATTCCTATGGCTACTGAGACTGCTATCTCAGATCATACTTCTGCTACTGATGAGGTGAGTTCTTGTGGTTTCTGTTATCTCTTGAATTGTTGTGATCATACTTCTGATTCCACTGACGAATATGTCTACTTACTGGATGTAGAGTTCAAATGATCCATACTTCATAGGTTTCTTAAGTTTAATCTGTATGTCATCTTTTAACAAAACCCACTTGTGCTATTCATCAAAAAACAATTACTTGTGCTTTTGCTTTTATCTCTAAGACTACTAGATGTGAGTAAACTTTGGTCATGATCATGTATTTTTTCCATTGAGATCAGTTAGAATTTGTGGGTTGAGGGTATCTCCTAGAGTTGGTTTTTATTTATTTATTTATTTCTATGACTTCCTTCAAGACATTCTCTAATGGATAAGGATATATCTCCTATCATGACCCACTTGGATAAGGATGTATTCGGTAGCCGATTCACCATCCACTATGTGTAATATTTGGACAGCACCTTTTTTGAGTATCTATCCATAGTCATGCACGCCATGATTCCTGAGGAAACTTAATTTGTTTTTAAGGTGGTCAGAACATGCATCAAAGCACTAAAGCATGTTCGTCAAATGATGAATGCATCAAAGCACTACCTCTTTGTGCTTGTGTATTTTTTTTTCCCAGAAAGTTTAGGATTTCTGTCGGAAAAATGAAACATGTGCTAATGATTAAGATCTGTTTTGAAACCCAATAAAGATGCTAGTAAATTGTGATTATTTTTTCATTAAGCAGCATCAGGATTTGTTATATTAGCTTTAAGGATTCTCTCCAAATACCACAAGTTTTCTAGTTATGAGTTCAAAGAAAACAAACCAACTATTCACATAGAACTCCCTTCTCACTCTGAAGGCTTTGCAATGCTTTTCCTCAGATCTTATAGATCATCTGAACTGGATTTCCAAATTTCTTCTACTTGGGTCACACACACACATACATACATCATCCAATTTTGCCTCTCAAAGTTTTAATTAAACTTAGATGCTACAAATGATGATAAAACAGTGCTATTTACTGCTTTACTGTAGGCATACAGTACTAAGTGTTCAATTCACACCCCTGTTTCGAATTTCCTTCTGTGTGCTCATTCATTTGTTTACAGCAAGTTGAGAAGGTCAATGAAGTAAAAGCCATTGAGCATGATGGTGTGACTTCTTCCAAGGAAAGCGTAGAAGAAGAAAAACCCAAAGTCGAGGGATCGCCAAGTCCAGCAACCCCTGTATCTAAACCTGAAGAAGTGTCAGAGGTTGATAAGCAGATTGAGCCTCCTATGGCTGAGGTTGATAAGACTAATGATGCTCCTGTTTCGGATGTTCCAGTTGAAGACAATACGGAGGAAAAAGACAACATTCCTGAGTCACACACTCCCGCCGTACCACAGCCGGTGGCTGACACTATTAAGGTCCAATCCGAAGAGCAACCAGCTGTGGAGTCTGTTGTTAAAGAAGCACCAGAGCAACTAGCAGTTGCATCTCTCGAGAAAGGGGAAGAGGAGAAAGCAAATATAGTTGATCTTCCTGAACAAATACCCGAAACTCCTGAGAAACTAGAGGAACCAAAGGATGTGCTTCCTGCAAAAGAATCGGAAGTAGTAGGAATAGAAGAGATCAAAAGTTCACACGTGGAGAAACCAGAAGATGCAGCTATTGAAGCAGAAGAAAAGCCAAGAGAACAATCTGAACTTTTTGAAAAAGTTGAGAAAACAGATGAGGAGGTTGACACTAAGGAAAGAATGGAGAAAGCAAAAATAGTTGATGTTCCTGAACAGATACCTGAAATTCCTGAGAAACTAGGGGAACTACTGGAACCAATGGATGTGCTTCCTGCAAAAGAATCGGAAGTAGTAGGATTAGAAGAGATCAAAAGTTCACACGTGGAAAAACCAGAAGCTGCAGCTATTGAAGCAGAAGAAAAGCCAACAGAACAATCTGAACTTTTTGAAAAAGTTGAGAAAACATATGAGGAGGTTGACACTAAGGAAAGAATGGAGAAAACAAAAATAGTTGATGTTCCTGAACAGATACCTGAAACTCCTGAGAAACTAGAGGAACTAATGGATGTGCTTCCTGCAAAAGAATCGGAAGTAGTAGGATTAGAAGAGATCAAAAGTTCACACGTGGAAAAACCAGAAGCTGCAGCTATTGAAGCAGAAGAAAAGCCAAGAGAACAATCTGAACTTTTTGAAAAAGTTGAGAAAACATATGAGGAGGTTGACACTAAGGAAAGAATGGAGAAAACAAAAATAGCTGATGTTCCTGAACAGATACCTGAAACTCCTGAGAAACTAGAGGAACCACTGAATGTGCTTCCTGCAAAAGAATCGGAAGTACTAGGAACAGAAGAGATCAAAAGTTCATACGTGGAGTCCATAAAAGTGGAGAAACCAGAAGCTGCAGCTGTTGAAGCAAAAGAAGAGCCAAGAGAACAATCTGAACTTTTTGAACAAGTTGAGAAAACATATGAGGAGGTGGACTCTAAGGAAAAAGTGGAGGGTGATACAGATAAAGACACTGTGACTTCCGCTGAAAAGGTTGAGAATACCTCTTTTTTGAAGGATAAAGAGGAAGAAGAACCTAGTGTAATCAGAAGTTCTGAGCAAGTTCAGACTAATCAGGAAGCTGTAACTGATCTGAATGAAAATGAAGGGGACTTCTCTCTATCCAGTAATGATCCGGAGAAGGTTGATGCAGAAGAGAAAAAGGAGTTGAGTGGGGCTGATGTGATTGGAGAGCTATCAAAAGAGGCAGTAGTAGAGGCGGGAAAGGTTGCAGAAGAGAATGAGGCAAAGACTCTGGAAACTGAAGAAGGGAATGGAAAAAGAAATGTGAAACCCGAGGAATCAACTCCGCCAGTTAAAGAGAAGGATGCCGATACAGCTGAATTTATCGAAAAATCATTTGAGGGTAGGAGTACTGGCAGAGATGTTGAAGAGGAAAACAAAGGAGAGCAGAATGTAAAAGAAGAGACACCAGCTTTAGGCGGAACCAACAAAGATGAACACGTGGAGGAAAATCAGGCTCAAGTTACTACAGTTACTAGCAAACCAGTTGAAGAACCCAAGGAATCTGAGTTGCAAGAAAGAAATGAGGAAGCTGCAGAAACTGGTAAGGATAAGTTGGATAAAGAAAAAGTTGATGAGATTGAAAAATCTGATGTCCAGAATCTGGAGCCGTCCGTCGATGCTGGTGACGAGACAAAAACATCCCAGGACCTGCCAAAAGAACTTCCAGCCAAGTCCTCTCAAAAGCAATCAAATAACATTATATCAAAGGTAAAACAGTCGCTTGTGAAGGCAAAGAAAGCCATCATTGGGAAATCGCCAAGTTCAAAAACCCTCTCCGGTGAAACCAAGGGTGATATTAAAGTCAAATAATGGAACTCGACTATGGATGCAATTGTATAATTGTCTGCAGAAGTGGTATCTTTTCCTAATTGTTGTGTGCAACATATGTAGCTGTAACTGCTGGGTTCATCTCTGTTGCTGTTCTGTCATTCCTGCTTGCTTGCGTGTTTAATTTGTAAAGGGTGCATATAGAAGGTATAGTCCTTGCCATACTCAATATTATAAAAATTGTAAAGACGTGTTTCTGCTCCTGCCCAATTCTTTGCAGTTGTATGTATTTGTGGAGTTTGTAGTTGATTGTTTGCCAATAATGATCAGGAGATGAGAACTGAGTGCTTGTAAAGGTACTTTTGTTGATACCTCTTTTTTAATTGTTATAGTCGCATCATAAAGATTTCTCATTACTATTTTTAAATGTTCATTTGAAATTAACTTATTTTGGTTACTTATCCCAAGATACGATCAATAATGCCATGGTGAGGATGAAAGCTTACGACTATGTTTCCAGGTTATCATCATCAGAACAGTTTTCACTTCCATTGTTTTCCCCTGTTAGTGTGGATACTCTGAAAATATGGTTGCTCATTGAAAACATCCACATTTTGGTGACTGCAACACTCTGTTCGTCAAAACCGTCCAAAACAAGGGTGCCTGGTAGGGGAAGCTGACACCTTGGGAAAGGAGAGCCCTGGCATGGTAGTTTTCTTTTCTTTTCCACTGGGTGAACTACAGCACTTACAGATATGCAGCGAAACTATCAACAAATAATCACATCCATTTAAGAAATCCTGTTTTTCTTATTCTAATATGATCATTTTATAATGAACTCAATCGAAGTGTGGCAGGATTCATTTCCGCAATCATATCTCCTTTGCATCCAAATTGGAAATGGTTCACTACAAGAATATCCATGATTACACTAATAGAAAGCAGCTAAACTCCAACATGTTGGAAATACAGAATCAAGCAAGCGTGAGCTGTGTGTAAAAGAAACTTCTAAACTCAATAGATCAAAAAATGGGTTTGGCGTCTATAATCAAATACCAAATGCTCTCCCAACCACAACCCTAAGCCATTCTATTTAATAATACCCTATCACACACCAATTATCTAGATTTAGGAAGCAAAAGGAACTAAACTAGCCATCCTAACATCAAGCTTCTTTCTTCAACCAGTCACACTATATTGCATGAGAGAGAGACAGAGAGAGAGAGAATGTGTGTCAAGAGCTTATTGGAATATAATTATCATTTCATTAATTCAAAGAATTATTGTGAAAGGTTTGAAACACATTTTGAATACATAATTCCGAGATAGTTAACTCTTAGACATTGCATTGACTGCATAGGTCACTATTTGAATGTACAACTGCAAGAAAAAGATTTTGAATGATCCCCAAGGTACCAAAATCTGTGCTATTTGTAATTGTACTGTTCTTAAATTAGAATATAGATTGCTATTTAGCCTTCCTAGTTCTTCAATTGAAATTGCCAGGAGCATGAAGAAGCATGAAACAATAGGTTCAATCTCAAAAGGCCATCACAGATTTCTCTTCAATCACAAAGATCATCAGTACCGGTTGTCAATCGTAGCCTGCATGGAGAACCAGTCCTTACTTTTTCAAGCCACCAATAATTAATGTAATATAAAAATTGAAGTAATCCTAATTTCCAATATCCACTTACAAGCTGGTCTTCTACGCACAAGGTCATTTCCGTTTGCAGAGTTAATAGCTGCATTGCCAGTAACTTCTGAGGCTTGACGATTACTTTGCACCAAAGAGGACCGCTCAAATCCTGCATTTGTCGCTGGACGCTACTATTTAAAAAACAATAAAATATTAGGGGATTCTGGCAGACAAGTGGCAGAATTCAACTGAATCAAATAGAGAATAGGAAACGTTGTGTGACAAAGAATTGAAGTTTTGGGTAGTTAATTGAGTCTAATACATTTCTGTCTTGCATTAATTCATATTAACGATTTTTATGAACAAACAAAAAAAGGTGTTCTTTCAGGGCACCCTCTCTCTCTGTTGAAGACAACATCCCATGCATTGAGAACTGCTTGTCTACCAATCTAGCCAAGGATAGCCAAAGTTCAGCATCTTCGTTATGTTTCTTTCATTATCTTTTCGGGCTTTGGCTAGTAGTGCATATATAAAATATTAGGGTCTAAACTATGCCTATAATTGCATTAAAAAAAAAAAAACTATGCCTATAATGTCATCAGAGAAAAGGTAACTGAGTCATTATTTCTTCTCAAGCATCTTCTTTGAAAATAGATGTTACTCGGCAAGTATGAGAAGGTGATGCAGAAAATTTCCAGAGATCATGAACTAAGAAATATGACTGCTTAAAGACCAAAAAAAAAAAAAAACGAAAGGAGAGATAGCAAAAAGCCTCTTGTTTACACTCCTTCATTTTGCTTCTCCAAGAGAGAGAGAGATCTGGCCTCATCTAGGGAAAATTTTGCTAGTGAAATTTATAATCTAACAACTACCATTTAGGGTCTCCTTTCACGTATGTTGTCATAATTTTCTTTAGTGATACATTTAGATTTAACATGCTTAGTCTACCTTGTGGTAGAAATGAAATCCCATTTTCCAAATATCATAGGTTTCACTTTATTCACTAAGAATATGCGACTCCAAAATAAATCCCCAAACCTGACTAGATGTCTCACACATTGAGCTATTGGCACCATTGCTTTGAATCACTTGAGAATTGACATTCTGCATCGGATCCTTTGAGCTTGATGCTGGAACTGAATCAACATTTTCCAAAGGACCTACAACCCCACAGGCATTCAGTCCCATGGCTGACTTCATAAGAGGCCCTCCCGACAAAGGAATTAAGGGTGCACGTGGCATCGACATGAGAAGTCCTTGACCAGGAAGCCCAAACATCTGAAGGTTAGATCCTGCCATCCCATGCAAAGCAGTGTGTCCTGACATATGCGGCCCAGGGAAATGTGCTCCTTGCATGGGGGGCACCTGAATCATAGGGTAACCCGAAGATCCACCATTAATGTCAGGCATACCCATCCCATAACCCATTCCCAGTCCCACTCCCATTCCAACACCCATTGGAGAGAAATGGGCCATGTGAGGTGCACCCATGTGTTGCATTCCTGTTGGTAGCATCATTGGTGACATATACAAACCAGCTCCCATGGACATAATCTGCATAACAATGGGAAATAATGCCATGTTGTAATTGGATTATCCAAATTTTGTGAAAATAAGAAAAATAATTTGTGGGAGAAAGAGAAGAGAATATTTACTTGCACTTGAAGTTGAAGTGTCTTAAGATACTCAATGGCCTCATCGAGCATTGAAGCTTTGTCCACCTTATAATGCCAAAATGTGAAAGTCAGCAGAAACAACAATGCAGAAAATATCAAGATTTTTACTTGGTTATATTCAAGGTTACAAATTCTATAAGATCCATCACTGTCAAGGATTAATTAGATTGGTTAAGAAAATAAATTGATCAGAGACAAATTTTGAAAACTTGCATATGTATGAGCTTTTAGCTTTAGACCTTCATAAACATAGATACACTTTCACAAAGTCATTCCACTTCTATAAGATCAAACTTGAAGCCTAGGTTTAAGTCTTCTATTAGAATATCAATTAAATGATTAAATTCACTTTTTTCCTATGAACTTAATCTTTTGGGATAAGAGGTGATTTAATATAGTATCAGACTATGAAGTCCTAAGTTTGAACTTTATTTCCATAATTCATCTCTTATTTCAACTAAATATTCTACGCGTTGGGCTTCATTTATTAAGGGAGAGTTTGAACCCACACATGATAGAGAGTGTTAAAATATTAATTAAATGATTAAATTTTCACTATTTACTATTAGCTTAAGCTTTTGGGACAATTTGAGATTTAACATGGTATCAGAGTAGAAATCTTGATTTTGAACCTCGATTCCATAATTTACCCCTATTTTAATTAAATATTCCACATGTTAAGTCTCACTTATTGATAAAGAGTTTGATCTCACACTTGAAGGGGAGTATTAGAATATTAATTAAATTATTAAATTCACAATTTTCTATTCGCTTAAGTTTTTTGGATAAGTTGTGACAATATCTTTGATTGAAAAACTTATCAAAAACATCTTTGATTCAATTACAAAGTTAAAACAATACATGAAGTGCATCAAGCAAATCTAACAAAACTGTAATTGAAAATGTCAACCTTATTGCAGTTTGGTATGAGTTCTTGTAAAGCACGCATCTTCTCATTGATCCTATCTCTTCGCCTCTGTTCATAAAAGTCCAAAATGAGTACCAGCTAAGACCTTATAATTCAGAAACAAAGTAGTGCAGAACCATAGAAGAAACAAAGATGATCTTTATTGCAAACACTAGTCTTGAATGTTGTTGTTCACCCTTTCAGATAAGTTATGCACTTCTGCCGCTCGGCTTCTCTTAGAACCCACACCCCCTCGGGCAGGAACTGCTTTTTTCGTACCCATTGATTCCTCCTCAACATCCTGCACATGATAGTGTTTTCTTGGTAAATGGAGGAAACAGATAAAGGGAAGACCAACAAACATTGAGAAGATGTAATACCAATACTTGAACTTACTTCACTATGGCATTCAGATTCTTCAGTGTCACGATATTTTCTCTTCAAACTATGTGTTGGATCATCTGAAGCTCTCTCCACACTATTGCCTGAGCAAACAGAAGAAGAAGCAACTACAGGCTCTATGGGCTTCTCACCATCTGGCAGTCCTTTAGTTGCACTTTCACCAAGGACTTGATTAAAGCTTTTGTCATTCTTACAGGCATCCCCTTGACAAACAGCCTCAGATTGTTTAGTGGCAATTGGTTCCTCCACAGGCTTCTCCCCCAAGGGTTTTAAATCAACCTTCAATGGCACTGCAACTGGTTGGCAATGGGAACTTGATTCTCTCCGTAAACCACTACTTGAAGTGACAAGTGTTGATTCAGGAGGGTTTTCACTACTTGCAGCAGAACCTTTCTCCTTACTTGCCATCCTTTCCATGCTTGATAGACCTGAAGCAGCCATTAGGCCAATGTTCTCAAGATTAGCTTTCACAAGAGCAGCAGGTCGTGAGAAATGAGAGAAATTCATCAGATTGGAGTTACTGCTAGGCGGCATTGGATCTTTCTTCTGCATCTTTATGGTAGGAAATCCACCAGCAGCAGATGTAACCCGTGTTGAATCCCCACAAACAGCATGGTGCATTGCATTGCTCATATTATTGCCAGTGACATCCGAAACCCTTGATCTAAGGGATGGCAATGATGTTTGGCATTGCTGTGAAGACGATGGGTATAAGGGAAAACTACTGTTTCTAGGTCTTGTGGCCTCACCACCACCGACTGAAGAAACCTTTGACACATCCCCATGCCCATGTCTTAAACTCACACCATCATTTACAGAATCAGTATGGCAATCCCTATACACCATATTACAACTACTTCTTTTGTCAATAGATGCCAAATTATTCTGGGCAGATAGTTCAATTACAGTCACCCCAGATAATTCAGGCAAGAAATCAGAACAATACTCATGTTGCAAAGGTTCATCAATTGGATAATTCAACCAAGGCATCATGTCATCATCTTGACTCAAATCCATTTCATCTGATGGCACCGACATTGGGATTTCATCCAATATAGAGTCCATTCCCCCAAACTTTCCCATCTTTGAACTGGTGCCATTTCCTATATCTTTATCTCTTGTCTTAGGGGTGTGAGATGGTAAGCTGTTAGTAGTTGGGATCTTTCTAGGTCTACTGGACTGACCTTGCTTCAAAATCTGACCATTTTCCCACACCAGCTCAAAAAGGTCATCCTCAGGACTGCATTATAAACCACAAGAAAAAAGAATAATAATAACAAAAATACCTAAAAGACTCAATGGGATAATAAAACCCAACTTGATGGCATGAACCAAGAGAGCTAAGAGTGTAAAGATTCTAAAATAAAATGAGTGAAACTGAACTTACAGAAAAGATAGATCAGTCGAACATGTGGTGTTCTTCTCTCGAATAGAATCAAGCTTCCCTTTAGCCATTCGATACAGCTCGGACAGAGGCATCATGAGAAGGTGGGAAGCACTGATTGCTCCTCAGAAATGCCCCAGATTCAAGCACTCAGCCATTTTTGGTAGCATCCACACACTAGTTTTAACTTTCAAAGAAACCAAACATATAGAAATTCAACAAGGTCTTAAGACACAAGCCTGTCCAAAAACGCCACCGTAAGACAATCCCAGCCGAACTTATAGGGGGAGTAAAGGAAACGGTACTGGCACTGCTTTAAGCCTTTAACAGTCATAATTTACAGAATAAAATCTTTTTTTTAATACTAAAGTCTTTGTCAGGGAGGTACATACTATATAAAATTACAAAATTTGATTAAGAATAAAGTATCAGTCAAACCAATTCTTTAATGGCTCCAATGATACAAAAACCCTCCAAATTAAGTATAAAAATTCGATCTTTTCCACTTTCTAATCATTAAACAGCAACCCCAGAAAACCAGCAGATCGTTTAATCAAAAAGCTCGTACAAACACCGTTAATTTTCACTTAAAAACGGGGGAAAGCCATGTAACTTGTAGACCAGCTCAAAGACCTCAATTCTCGATTTTCAACATGAAAGAACTCCCGCATGATTCATTAGAAAGAAACAAGAAATCTTCGGAAACTCTGAGATCCTCGAGCCAGTCAAACTTTGCTGATCCATATGCATTAAAAACGTGAAATTTGATAGTAAATCAGAATCACTGTTTCCAGAAGTGTGAGCTTTTAAGAGTTTGTGGCTGAGAGAGGGAGAGAATCCAAGTGGACGTAGAAGACGGCGAAAGGCTTGCAGAGTTGCAGTGGACGAAGGCACAGAGAGGAAGAGAGAGAGAGAGAGAGAGAGAGAGAGAGTAATGAGCTTAACCACAGTTAAGCTTATCATCGTGGTTAGCTTCTTTTTCTCAAGGGTGTGGGCCCATGTTTCGGGTAAATTGTCCAATTCTAATCCAATAGCTGCTTGTGATTTGCTTAGAGGGAGCAATTTGTGCTGGAACTTAAAGATTTGGGTCTGATCGGAAAATAAATATAAAATTATATGGATCAATTTTAATTAAATTTATTTAACTAAATTAGTTAAATTTTGTTGAGTTTACGTTGAGTTTGCGAGTGGTATATATATATATAAAATTAACACAATTTATTTAATTAAATGAGTCAAATTTATCGATTCTAACATGTTAGATTTTATATTGAATCCGTTTCGATTTCAGTTTCACAGAAGTGATATAAAAAAATAAATAAAAGGAAATTGACAGCCATAAATTAGTTTGCCAAACTCATCTGATTTGATTATCAAACTCATTAGGTCCACCATTTATTTCACGCGCAGCGTGGTGGGGCTGTGCTGGTAAGATAGGCGCAGCGCAGCGTCCCTATTCTATGCATTTGAATAGAACAAATATATATATATTATCCTTTGGTATTATATGTTATCTTTATCAAATTAATTGGCTGTGGATTGGACTTTGTAGTTGTGCGTTGTATGGATTCAGCCATAAATCATAATGGAACACAACAATATAATGTCAATTGTCAAGGTCACTGTAATATATGCTGGAGGGTCTCTCTCCCTTTTTTCAACTTATATAATTATACTTAGCTTTGAAGATTGTGGGTTATGGGATTAATGAAGCCATTGACTTGCCCTTAATGGGTTTTGTTTTTTCTTTAAAAATGATCTTCCCCTTCATTTTTTGAGAGACTTTATGCAAATCTAAAGTCTATAGACAATAGATAATAGGCTCAATCCATGAGATCATCAATTCATCATGTTATAATCGGCTTGTTTATTTCTCCCTATGATTAAGGCAAACGAAATGTCGTCCTTGCCTATCATGTTAAGGACTTCAACATACTATCTCAAGGTCCTAATTGTCTTTTTCTTTTGCTGATAGATGTAATTTTGTTGAAAGCTACGACTCTTTAGGACTCATTAGAGCCACAAATCACTTACTTTAGATTGTTAGGACAGATGTAGGACTAGGGCCCACTAAAATAGCATGGGAAAAGTGATTAATTTAGTGGGAGATAATTCAATAAAAAGGGGAAGAATCAGAATGGGATTAGATTCGGAGCCAAGTAGATGATCAGCAGCGATTGGGTGTCTGTCTGTCTGTCTTTTATGAAGAGGATGGATTTGAGAGGCTACTCCTAATTTGTCCCAGATTTTAGAATCGGGATTAGGATTCAATGTGTACCCCCCAACAAGCCTAGACGATTGAATGAACATTGTCCACGTGGAGTAAGGGATTTGACACCATACATGCGGGGCCCCACCGTTCATTCTAGCGTCTTCTCTCTCATCCCATCCCATAAGCCATAAGGTGCATGCATGTACTGATAAACCATTAACAATTTAACATGAACATTGAGACTAGGGGGACGTGACATGGACCATGGTGTACTTTATCACTCGGAGGAAATTTTGAGGTCCCAACTAATATCGACCCATCGGCCATCAGTGAGCGAGCGGATTCTACAAGTGAAAAATTGAGTGCGACTTTTTTTTGTGTGAAGTTCACGTGACTCCTCTCTGTTTTTGTGCTCAAGGACCAGGGTGTTTACCCAATAACAAAAAATTACCTGAGCCCAGCAGGCCGGTGATTGCATCCTATGCCTACATCCCATCTATCTATTTCACTAGGCTAAATGTACGTTGGCATACTTACACTGTTTTATTCGTTGTCTTTCTTCTCTTCTCCAATCAGCAACAAACTAACAAACCATATATAGTACCGACATTAATTAATAAATATTCTTCTTCGGCTCGGCAGTAATATGACTTCATTTGGCTCCAAATTGTGTTAAAGCTAAGCTAGCCTGATTAACAACCTTAAAACATTATGAGTGGCACCATTATTATTAACCTAAAACAGCATGTCATGTAGATTAGAATATTCAATAGTGTCTAAGCATGCATGTTGGCAAGGACCTGAAGATCCCAAGTAAAATTATCAGAAACACAGATCAGATACCAGAATAAATAAAACACAGTGTCTGATACACAGAGAGAGAGAGAGAGAGAGAGAGATGTGGGAAGAACAGAGGATAATGTAAACTATTCATAGCGAACCTCCTTGGGACAATAGAGGTGGGACGGACCTCGTATAAAATAATGCCTTCTTGGCTGCGGAGCCTCATAAGTTGGACCCAAACATGAAATGTGCTCACTCCGTGTGCTAACAGTTTTTGCAGGCCATTGTCTCTGCTTCCCTGCAATCTGCACATGACCACTAGACCCATCTAACACGCGCGCACACATATTTTTATGAAGCTGAATCTTAAAATCGCTGCGTAAGAGCAGAAGCACAGAGCCAGGGTACTGTGAACAACCACCAGCCTGTTTTTATCTTTTTTCTTGTCTATAGGTGCCACCAATATCAAGTGTGTGTGTGTGTGTGTATATATATATATATATATATAAAATAAGACAAGCATTAGTATATTATTCTTTTTACTACAAGTTGGGAAAACGCCTAGAATACCACCATTTAAAAACATTTTTCTCTTTCCATTTTTTTTTTCTTCCCCCTACTCTTATTTTTGCGTGCATAGGGCATATATAGTTCAAAACATGAAGGTGTCGCAGGCATCTAAGAGTAGAAAGCGCATATAGAGGCAGCCATTATCTTTAAGATATTATAAAGACGTATATATCAGTTGCTCAGGTTTCTGAAGGGACCAAGTACTGTTTTTGTTATATTATCCCTGCCCATGACGTTCTGCAGTTGAGGATTAAAATAAGTCAACTCAGATGGTATAACCTGACAGGACAACTGTAAAAATATCATTTCATGGAACTTACAATGTCACCTGAACATTTTATGAGCAGCAAAGATGAATGATGAATGATGTGATGTGAATAAATTTCTCTGGACGTTTTTCTCAGGACCCCAAAAATAGTTAATGCGGTGGTTCTTGACATATTTCTCATTAACTTAAAGGTTGCGACCTAAACCAACCCAGAGATGCGATATATACTCCGATCCACTGTTTGATAATAATACACTTGCAATGCTTTCTTGGTTAGAACAGTAATTCTCTCTTCACTGGAAGGGTTTTATATTCTACCACTTACGTCTACAGGCTATCTATAGGTTGTATTCTAAAGGACATGAGTCATAAAGGTACTGCTACCTGCTTCTGTCACTCATCAGTACTACCAATGAGATTGTGTATAATACAATATGAATTAATTCAAAGAGATAAGACAAGTTAATGGAGTGGATGAGGTACCGTTACAGATATATGCTAGAATAGTCTTTCGATGCAACTTGATCACATGATGTTATGGCAGGTCAGAGACAAATCAAAGCATCAAATCAGGAACTACTCCAGATTTGCTAATGCAACTTGCTTTGAAAGCACAAATTCCTTCATGATTCAACGAGTATAAATGGGCTATTATTCTTTGTGTAAGGTGGAAAGTTGATTACCCTTGATTAAGTGTAATTTGTCTTCCATGTTCTCAGCATTATAAAAGTCGGTAACAAGAGACCTCCTATCTTCTGCTTCTTTTCTTCAATGAGAGCGTTCCTTGCGGCACTCCTTAGCCTGCTGGCATCATCTGGGCAGATCAAAAGAGAAATACAAAGGCACAAAAGGAGATCAGTAGGAAACAGCTAGCTTTTCGTAGATTCTAACATAATTGCTGGATAACAATATAATTACCAGCACACAACACTCTTTTTGCACATCCTCATTACAGTGTAGAAGGCTATCTATAAACTTCAAGCCTTATCACACAATGTCCTCAACGTACAGGCCTTTCTAGTCTACCAGAATGCTACGTATTTATTGAGATGAGAGAAATCATGAATAATATTTCAACCTCAAATTAGCAAATAAAAGATAGCACATACACCAAAGTGGTTTCTGATGTTTTACAGTCATTATCTGTTTAATCATGACTGCATATTCAGGGTTGAAAATGAACATACTCAAGACAAAGTAGTCCACCAAGGAATTGCAATACACGAGTGGATAAAAAGGTTTTAATAGTGAGAAATGAATTTACTTAGGCAAAACAAATCAGAAATAGATATTGTAGGTGAACGCCATAAAGAATTAAAATTTATCATTCCGAAGCTGAAATTAGCTTTTTCTGTTGCAGAAAAATTTAATAAAAATATTTTTTTTCAAAAAGGGGAAAAAGGGGGTAAAGACAAAAGATGATGTTTCTGTCGCTTCAAATTCTACAAAATCCAGTCACCAGTAATCTCTGCAGGAACACAAACCATTAGTGAACCGGTGAAACCTATTGATATCTCTTACAATAATCTCTCTCTCAAATATATCTGAAGCAAGCTTCATAACTGTATGACAATCGCCGCAAGTCCTCAGATTCTTCTTTATCCTAATTGGAGCCCCAACAGGAAGGGTCAGTAGCCCAAATGCAAGGGCTAGTTTCTCACTGTGATACCATAAGCTTTGTTCTTTGAACCCTTCCACACTGTTAATTGCAAATTGCGTTCCAGGCTCATACCCTTTCCTCTTCACCAACTCCTCCAACTTCCTCAACATCTTATAAATCTCATCCGTCCTAGGATGTGACCTGTCATGCACTGTAAACACAAAGGTGGTGTTCTTAACATCAATCCAGCTACATCCAGCTTCCTTCCTTACCCCATTGACTCCCATCAACCTTCTAACCTCATCAGCTTCCTTCAACATCCCATTACGTGCATACATGTTAGAAAGCAGCACATAATTCCCCGGATTGTCCGGTTCTAACTCATAAAGTCTCTCTGCAATCTCTCTTCCCATTTCCAGATTGCCATAATTCCTACAAGCCCCAAGCAAAGCTCCCCAAACTGTTGAGTCAGGCTTGATTGGCATTGACTCAATAAACCTCTTAGCTTCATCCAATCGACCGATGCGACCAAGCAAGTCAACCATGCAAGCATAGTGTTCAGGCCCAGGACTCATGCCATGCACCTTAGTCATGGAACGAAAGTAAACAAATCCTTCTTCAACATGCCCAGCGTGGCTACAAGCTGATAGAACAGAAACAAATGTAATGTGATCAGGGTTAATCCCCTCGCCAAGCATTTCCTCAAACAATACAATGGCTTGGTTTGCACAGCCATGTTGTTGGCAAGCTGCAATCATTGCTGTCCAACAAACCACATTTCGATCCTCAATCTCTTCAAACACCCGATGAGCATCAATCAGGCTCCCACTTTTTGCATACATTGTGATCAATGAACTTGCAACACATGCATTCTTTACAAAACCAGTTTTTATAATCTGATCATGGATCAAAATGCCTTGATTTAGTGCTGCAAGACTAGCAGAAGCA
The DNA here is from genome assembly GCF_965113065.1 of Corylus avellana. Taxonomy (NCBI): domain Eukaryota; kingdom Viridiplantae; phylum Streptophyta; class Magnoliopsida; order Fagales; family Betulaceae; genus Corylus; species Corylus avellana. The sequence goes on from NC_142495.1 coordinate 199,350, forward strand.
TGAAGGACAGAAGAGTATGAAGCCTCATCAGGTGATATGCCTTCCCTCCTCATGACCCAAAAATAATTGCAAGCTTCCTCAAAGTTATCACTATGGACACACCCCATTATCATAACATTCCATGCAACAACATCTGTATCTCCTATGGCCTTGAACAACTTAACAGCATCACCAAGCATTCCACACTTAGAATACATGCCCATCAAAGAGTTCTTCACATAAACCAATGCTACCAGACCATGCTTAAGAGCAACTCCATGAACTTGTCTCCCAAATTCCAAGCAACCCATATTGGCACAGGCACTTAACGCACCTGAGCAACTCACTTCATCAGGACTATCCAAACTCTCACTAAGAACCTCCCTGAAAACTCCAACAGCCCGATCATAGAACTTGTTCTGCCCGAAACCCACAATCATAGAATTCCAAGAAACAAGGCTTCTATTGGGCATTTCATCAAACACTCTCTCCGCCAAGCTCATATCAGCGCACTTTGCATACATGTCAGCCAATGCACTGCCAACAAAGACATCCGTTTTGAACCCATGTTTCCAAATCAAACAATGCATTTGTTCACCGTGTGTAACTGTCATGGTGCCTGCACAAGCAGGCAAAATAGCAGAGAAGGTAAAGTCGTTTGGATAAATACCAGTGCTCCTCATTTTGTTAAAAAATGCCAAGGCCTCAAAGGGTCTGTTAAATTGGGATAATTGGTTGATAAGAGAGGTCCAAGTGACAATGTTCCTAAATCCATCATGGTTAGTTGAGAACAGTAGTAAGCTTCGGTCGACATTGCCACATTTAGCATACGAATTGAGAAGGCTGGTGAAGAGGAAAAGGAGAGAAGTGTAGTTGTTTGTGATGATTTGGGCGTGAACTTGGGCGACAAGTTTGAGGTTCTTGGTGCGGAGGAGATTGTTAAGATGGGTGGGAGTATGAGGAGATGATATTTGGTGGTATGATTTGCGAAAGAGGTTGAGAAGAGATGAAGTAGAGTGAAAGGTTGGTTTACACAGGTGAGATTTTAGAGGGTGGGGAAATTTCATAATAATACTAAAAAGTTGAGGGGGGCAGACCGGCAGAGGGAGGGAGGGCTGCTTTGTACGAGATATAGTGCCCTGGACTATGATGATTGCAGGCATTTATGCAAGTTTCTTATTGTGGTTGTCCATGTTTTTGAGTGCCTACATATTTTTAATTTTTTTTTTCTTTTTTCTTTTTTCTTTTAAAGAGTTTTGTTACAAACCCTGTTGGAGAAATTTCATGTAATTCATATTATAAAATTATCATGTATCATTTAATATGAGAGAAGTACTTGTTACTTAATATCATACAATATATATATATATATATATATATATATATATATATACAACAATTGTATAAACTAAATTAAAGAAAATTCTCACATTACAGTCTTAAAAAATAAAACAAAAAAGCTCTTTATCTTTTCATCGTTGGTTTCCCTATCAAATGGAAGTAGCCAAGTAGGAGACCATTTGCCAAGTCTCTTTGTAAAGTTTTTTTTTTTTTTTTTTTTTTTTTTTGTTGACATGTTCACACAAGAGAGGGGATGGGCGATTTGAACTAGTAACCAACGCTTCATAAGGTGCAGTCTCTAACCGATTGAGCTACCTCATAGGGACCTTTGTAAAGTATCTTTTACTCCAAACGAGAAGTGATGCCAGGCTCTGGTCAAGAAGTTAACTTATTGGGCCAACCCTAGGCAGCAATAACAGGGCAGAAGTTGGGTCGGCCACCATCATGACGTCAGGCCCATGGCCACACAAGGGGCCATGTAAAACGGCCCAATATATCGCTAGAAAGAACTACAGCACGTCTAAATGGTCTCTAATTCCCTGTTAGAATAAGTGTGCCTTATTTGTTAATGATATGCATCCCTTCTTGCTCCCAATGATTGTGATATGATCTCCATTATGCATAGTTTTTTATTTATTTATTTATTTGGCTGGGCAAATAGTGTAATGAGAAGATCCCAACAAACAAAGCAACCAGACAAAAGAGAAAAACAAAAGAAAAAGGAGCAACAACAAGGGGCCCTATCAAATAATATTGTTGCATGCCAATACTCTTGCTGATCCATATGATTTCGGTCTATCAACAATAAAACAGCCAAGTTTTTCTATGCTCATGCTTTCGTGTAAAGTTGCTTTACTTGGATAACAATATTTGATATCATATTTCAACAACGATAACACCAAATCTTCCCTTACGCCTAACATTGGTTGGGATCTTTTTTTCTCTTCGGACAACATATATTTCTCTAATATATATATTTGGATACCACCTAACCTAAAAATTTAAATATATTAATTATTCTTTTTCTCTATAAAGCAACTCATTAACAAACAGTCAATGTGTGACACAACTCATCAATAAAGAAAATATTAATATACATATCTGAATCTCTTCAATCAAAAAGTTTGAGTTAATGGGTTTGAATCTACTAAAAAAGTTCGATTCAACAAATGATATCAGAGCCAAGGTCATAGGTTCGAGTCGCAAGAGCGTCATGTTAAGGGAGTGATTGTTAAGGTTCAATAATGCCGCTATGCTCACTTAGACGGTTCTTAAAACATGTCTTGCTGTGTGCAATTTCAAATGTCATAAAAAGTTTTGACTTTATTCATTGGAGACCAATTAATTTTTAAATGAGACAGTCAAAGACTCGATGCTCTCCCATCCAATTTGTCTTAGTCTCACAAATTCAATGATAGATTTATAATTTGCAAGAGTTGAGCTAGGAGAAAAATAATCATTTACCTGCTAAGATATATTAACTATTTTTTTTTTCTTCATACTTTTATCATTTATAATAAATTATTGCATTATTTCAATGCTAATAATTAATTATTATTATTTTTTATTTCTCTGAGAAAATCAATTACTTACTTAAGAAGCAAAATAGACCTATCTGGCACACGTGGAAGGACGGCTGGAGATCAGAGATGGGCGGTTACATCACGTGCACTGTGCGTACAGTTGGGTTGGTCCTATTGGCTTCGAAGCCTCCATCGCCGCCGTTATTTATGTGGAACGCGGCATCCTATTAGCCGTCAGATTATTTCACACTCTGAAGTACTCTGGTCGGTTTGATAATTAGTTGAGCCTACAACTTACGCGCTTTATCATGGAAGTGGGAAAAAAGTCCACCCACTCTCCAGTAGCCAACCGGTAGGAATGGAGGACTTTGAAATCGATCAGTGTCTTTTCCTACATTGTTAATTTTTATATGTATAATTTTTGTAAATTTCAGATTAGTCTGCATGGGACTCATGTTTGATTGATATGGGTCACATTTTTCTTCTAAAAACCTGTAATATAAATGAGATTTTTTGAGTGAAAAATGCCATGTGCATATCAGTAAATATTATAACCACAGCAGTCACTAAATCATTAATCATTTATACCGAAATCCAATAGAAAATTAATGAAATTAAAATGAATTCATATAATCTTATACTTAATTATATCTCAAATCTAAACCAAATCTATAGGCAAACAAGTCTTTAAGTTTTAGACTTTAATTAGTTTCTAAGTAACGTCGTAAAAATATAAACCAATAAAAAGAAAAAAAGAAAATGAAGAATAAATAGTGGCCATGAAGGGGCACAAAGGGAATGGTCCTCCACTTAACTGAAAAAAAGTGGTCTAGGTACGTAAACATGTCCACACACAAGTTTAGGATTCTGAAGGCGCGTGGAGAAGATGGTGCATATGCGAAGTGGAAGGCAACAGATTTATAAATAAATAAAAGAGAAATGATAAAATGAAAATGTGCTGGCATGGCAATGGCATGTGTGTATATGTTGGCCCGATCTGAAGAAAGGGGCACATGGGAAGCCGTGTTACCCATTTATGATACTGAGCTGTTCGATTCTCAGAAAATCAAAAGGAACCGTGAATAATACGCAGTATTGCATGTATCCAATACGTGGACCACGCGTGGGGTAGCATTGGGGACTCTATATATCTACCTATCGTCCTAGCAGTTTCTCTCACACATTTTTATCTTCAGTTACGTTTACTTCTTTCCGGTTCTCAAACTCAGAAAGGCTCTACAATTTACAAACGGCTTATTAATCTTCTCTTTCAACAAAAAGTGAAGGAATAGAAAGATGGCGGACGAAGGGACAGCTAACTGCATAGACATCATCTTGGCCATCATCTTGCCTCCTCTGGGTGTCTTTCTCAAGTTTGGTTGCAAGGTTCGTGATGCGAAATCTATCTGTGTACAACAACATATATATATATATATTATTAGTATTTTATAATTTCTATATACATCCTTCCTTTGTAATTTCTCTTTCATGTCTTTGTTAATTTGATTTGGGGTGTGATTCATGATCAGGTGGAGTTTTGGATCTGTTTGTTGCTCACCCTTTTCGGCTACATTCCTGGGATTATTTATGCTGTCTATGCCATCACCAAGTGAAGTTAAATTTTTGTAAGCACCCCCGGCCCCCACATGGATCATCTCTCTTCTTATCTCTCCCTCGCTCCCCATTTTATTTTCTTTAATTTCAAAACCATTTTTCTCTACTTTTTTCTTTTCTTTTCTTTTTTCTGTCTGTTGATTTAATTTTAGAATAACAAACATGCTATATATATTCTGAGAGATTGTGGTAGCATATATCTAGATGAACAAATTATTTGTAAAGACGGGTATTGTTTTTCAAAAAAAAAAAAAAAAAGATATGACAGCGTGGTGATTCGGATAGACACTAGAAAGTGGAAACAGCCGATGATGTATGGGGTCCCGCCGATCCGCGTGACCCTGGGCGTGAACTCCGCTAATCGTGCCTTTCATATATTTTAGTGGAGTGGCAGCTTTTTCTCTAATTAATTAATTATGAATTTATCTTTTGTTTTTGAAACAGATGGATGGAGGTGTGTGAAGGGCATATATATGTCCTTTGGTTTCTGATTTCCATAACCGTTGGATGGACAGTTAATGCTTCGTTGAGACGTTCTTTTGTGTAATTTGGTTTTATCCTTTTCCCCTCTATTTTTTTTTTTATATGCTGTAAAGGTCGTGGAGTATTTGTTTTGTGGCTAAGAAAGACTATGATGATGGGTGTGAATTGTCATGTATCTTAGAACTTGTTATTTAATGTGATTGCGTTATTGTTGCTCCAAATCATCTGTGGAGGCATGATCTGTAATTGTAAGTGCTCTCTGTCGGCTGTCATTGTTATACACTGTATTCTTAGTTAGCTGAAGAACTAATCTCTCAACTTTTCTTACGTTCTCGCGTAACAAGTTTATGAACTAAGAATTTACTAGGATCATTCTTCCTCAACTTCTTTATTGTAGAAAAATTAATAAGAAAACAATTCTAATCGTAGGATTTTCGAGAAATCCTGACATCCTTTGGTTGAGCAATTAGAGAAAACAAAGACTTCTATTTAACTCCTAATTAAACACAAACTTACTTTAACATAAAGTAATTCTAATAAAAAAAGCAAACACAGAAAGAAACATAGTAAATGCAACGACAATACTCTTTATTGTTCACATTCACCTCTCCATCACTCAACTTTTAAGTGGTCTCCATCTCCACACGTAACACTCTATCCTCCTTAGGATTGTCATTGTCCTCAAGGTCAAGGATAAAATAAGGAAAACGTTCTTGAATGAGATATCCCATGTTGCATCAGGTGGAGAAAGACCCTCCCAATGGTTTAAAACCTCAACAACGCCCTTGTTAATTCGATTTTTCAGTGCAGTTTTAGGCCTTGGCAGCATATACACAACCACATTATCAACAGAGGCGGATACACACCCTTGGCAATATATATATATATATATATATATATATATATTAATTTTTCTAAAATTTTTAATTTTTAATTTTTAAATTAAAAAAAAAATTTAAATAAATTTTTTTTTTATGCCCAAATTTTCTACTAGCTCCTATAAAATAAACCCAAATTTAATATCTTTGACACTTTTAACCCTTATAAAACTCAACCCAACCCAAAGATTAGAGTAAACTGAAGGGGATCGGAGAATGTTTTACACTACTTTTTACCTACTAGGCTACCACTATTTTTTTTTTTTTTGCTTGTTCATTGTTGTTGGCTGCTACTACGCTGTGATTTTGTTTTGTAAAACAAGTGATGAAAGTTCTCCTATTTGAGCAGTGAGTCATCTTTCGCAAGCTACAACTTCATTATATTTTATTATTTTATTTATGCCCCTATTAAGATAAATTTCTGGATTTGCCACTAATTATCAACATTTGACAAGATGTTGCATTTATCATTTTTAGGCTCAGTTTGTTTTTGGCGTTAAATGATTTCTTGAAAACGTTTTCCGTATTTTCTAGTGTTTGGTGCGACGAAAATAATAGTCAATGAAAAATATTTTTCGAGTTGACCGAAAAAGCCTCTTTAATTTGGAAAATGTTTTTTATTTTTGAAAATCATAAACCATTTTTCAAGTTTGAGCATTTCATTCTCAAATTGACAGACTCCGCCAAGACTTTGTCGGGACACTGCCAGGACGTTGTCGAGACCCAAAGGGGACCCTATTAGAACACCATCAAGACCCGACCAGGAGCTCACCGAGACACTAATGGGACTTGATTAGGACAACTCGGGACTCGGTCGAGACCCAACCTTGACACCGCTAGGATTTGGTCAGGACTTGCCGGAACCCAATTAGGACATCGCAAGGACTCGGTACACTGTCAAGACTCGGAACTTAGTTGAGACATTTTCATAATTTAAAGTTTACTATCATTGAATAAAGAAATGTTTTTTTTAATAAAACAATTGTAATTTTCTGTACGTTGAAAACTTTTTTTCTTTTTCTTTTTCTTTTTTTTTTTTTTTTTTGACAAAAATGACAGAAACGAAGCCTTAGTGTTAGATGTCCTTTCCCAATTCAACAAACCTAATTCCACAAATCTGATAACGTCCTTACCTCTTTATGCACAACTACTTACATAAATTTTTACTTAATCATTGCAACAATTTAGAAAGGGAACAACTTAACACAAGCTTTCATCTTCATAATTTATATTTTTTCCAACCCTAGACCTCACATAGACAACTAAAAAGCACTATGTCTTGCGATATATATAGCAGAAGTTAGTATGTATGAGGAAGTTGAAAGCCTATTTTCTAATTGAAATCTCAAATTCACCTTTTTGCTTAATATATAGGTTGTAAGATTACGGTGTTAGTTGTATATATATTCTTCCTTCAATTATATTGTTTATTCTGGCGTCAAAGTTAAATCATTTCCTCTTTTATCGTCCAAATTTGGAATTATATATATTGGCACAGTATTGTCTAGCTAGTTGATCTTTTTTAATGATTATCAGTTGCAACAAGCTGCTTTTCGTGCAACTATATATATATATATATATACATGTTTCAAATATTCCATTTCTATGGAGAATTCCTCAACTCCATGAAGTAGGACAAATTACCCTGATCCTTTATTTAATTTATAGCCCACTGCCTACTGACTACTGGACATTAATTTCAAGAGTAATTTCAAACTTACAATTACAGTACTATTAATGTCAAAATTAAATTATGCAGATATTTTAAAGGGTTAAAGACATTTTTTTCGTACATGGAGTTTAAAGACTTTATTTTTGTGCAACTCAATGCCTACCCCTCTCCCATGGCTTAGTGATATTATTTAAAAGTTGAAAACATAAACATAAAAAAAAAAAAAAAAAAAAAAAAATAATTAATTAATTAAAAATTGAAACACTAAAAGCCGAGAGGACGATCATGGCCATTGCGGCCGAAAGAAGTCGGAGAAGCTCATAAGCAGAGCATCACCATTTCACCATGTAAATCCCCCTCCGCTTCTTCTTCTTTGACTTGGCCGTACGTGTCCTATTCAGGTTCCGGTCCAGAGGGGACCCGATTTGCTAGAATATATGGGTACGTGGAGTGTCTTCTTTAATTTGTTGAAGATGAGATCGAGCAAGTGTGGGAGTGATCGGAGAAATTGAAGTTAAAGATTGTGGTGAGAGTGAGTGGGACTGTTGAAAAGTTGGCTACTTTGGGTGTTGAGACGAATGGTTTAGGCGGCAAAGTTGTGTCAAAGAATGGAATGCAGAAGAGAAGGGATATGGGGGAGGAATTCTTTTTCCAATCGATGAGGGTCAATGCGGGTGGGCATGAGTTTCAGCCTCGATATATGGTTGCGGTAGAGAAGCACATTTAATCTCAAGCTTCAAATTACAGCCAAAACAATTGCACCAGACCCTCTCATTTGTGTGATACCCATTACCCACTCTCGAAAAACAACATAGATGATCAGATTTTAAACAAGATTCAGCACCGCCATTGGCATCAGATGATCTAATACAAGCTAGCTAGGAGAGGAAGAAGAATAGGACGAGCCACGAATAAGGAGATCGAAGGACCGATTGGCCATATCGACCCAACTACTATCCGACATGTCATCATCCACCTCTCTCTCTCTCTCTCTCTCATCCCCAGCCACCACTCCAATCTCTCTCTATATCGCTTCCCATGGCGATCAACGGCTTGATCCTTCGCCAAACTGCTACACTGTGAACGCGTCACTCACAGCACAAGCGATTGGTTTACCAATAGTTGAGAAGAGCGGTTTCGGGGTGGTGGGTGGTTCGACCAACCAGGGTTGGCCATCGAACCACCCCACAGCACCCGAACTTTTTTTTTTTTCTTCAGTTTTTCAAAATTTTTAATTTTTAATTTTTTTTAATGTTTAATTTTTAGTTTTAAAATTTTTAATGAGAAATATGGCCATGTGGCTATTTCTGATTGGGTTGACATGTACTTCCATCAACTTTATTGACAGAAAAGAACCATATTCGTTTTGAGGAGTGCTATACATCCAAATTTTCTTTTCAAAAGTTAGTTTCTAAATGATGTGTCACCATCTCATGAGATTTATTATTCGGGAAAGTGTGTCACTAACTCATGGGATGATGACACATCATTTGGAAAGAAAATTTGAGATATATAGCATTTCTCATTTGTTTTTAGTAAAAAACAAAGCATAAACGAATTGAAACCTAGGTGAGCATTTAACCCTACTTGAAATTACTTTAGGTTTTAATTGTTATTATTATTTTTAATATATATTATATTATAAAAAATGGTTATCGATTACCCAGTTATTAACTACTTTTGTCAATCCTATAACCACAATCGACATGAATGGTTATTTGGTTGTGATTATTTGCAATTATGCCGTTAAAGGTTATTAGCGATTAATAATTGTTCTGTTTGCATACACTTAGAGCATTCCCAATGGAAGAGCTAAATGTTACTTTTATCTAAAATAGCTTCTCAAATGTTTAAAAAACCTCTTACATTGGATTAGCCAAAAGAAAATGTAAAATAGATATTTGATTGGAAGAGCTAAAAAAAAAAGTTAAATATAGCAGCACTTTTCAAGGGAGCTATTTTATTTTTCCCTGTTTATCTCACCTATTTCTCTTTTTCCCAAATCTTTTTCTACTTTTTCTCGGCATGTTATCTTTTTCCTAAAACTTTTCCTATTTTTCCTCTCACATGTTCTTTTTTTTCCAAAACTTTTATTGCTTTTAATAATATTTTAACATAATAGATAGAAATATAGCTAATCGGATGTAGAGACATTTAAAAATGGCTTAACTAAACTAGATAAAAGTAAGTTTTGAGAAGTCATTTTACATAAAAATATGGCTCATCCATTGAGAATGCTCTTACTGGGTTGGTTGTATTGGCTTTAACACCTCCATCACCGCTGTTATTCTTGTGGAACACGACATTTTATATTGACCTATATAGTCTTATACACATGTTTCGACATAATCCAAACTCGACACAAAATTTAGGGTTAACAATTTTTTACACGACCTACAAACCTAACAAAAAATTGACGTGTTAAGGTTGATGGGTTTAACCCGTACTCTAAATTAATTAAATGAGTAATGCTACGCAAGACCTTTATCCCCGTTTTATTTCTCAAAGTTAATGTGTCTTTTAAAATTATTAATTGATCAAAATTCAATAGTAATTTATCTAAAATTTAATAGTGATTTTAAAAGTCATATAAATTTTTGCGAATAAAGGTGTTGTGTATCTCTTACATAAATTGTTGGAGTTAAAAATAGCATATACAACCTTATATTCATGTATAGACATAATTTAAATCGGAGATGCAAATACAGATTAACGCCTATAGAGCGAACGAGAAATTGAAGAATAAATAGTACTGGGCATGGAGGGGCAGAAGCAGAAGGGCAGAGTATATGTTGTAATTTGTAAACTTGTAATAGCAAATAGGAAATTGGAAATAGGAATAGGAGGGTATGGTCGTCCTTGCCTACAAAAAGTCGTCTGTCAACGTGGCCTGTCCATAAGTTTAGGATTCTGGAGGCGCGTGGAGGTAAGATGGGATGGTGTGCGGAGTGGAAGCCAAGAGGTTTTTAAAGAAGAATACACTTTAAAAAAAAAAAATGAAGTGATTGGCCAATTGGAAGAAAGGAGAACATGGGAAGGCTTTGATGAGATCGAGTGGACAACGCGTGGGGTTGCATGGTGATGGGGGGGGACTCTATAAATATCTACCTACCGTGCTTGCAGTTTCTCGCACACTCACACTCATTAATTGAACTCACAAAGCTAGGCTCTTCGATCAGTTTAATCAGAAAAAGAAAGTTATAGAAACATGACGCGTTCAGGCACAGCTGACTGCCTAGACATCATTTTGGCGATCATCTTGCCTCCTCTGGGTGTCTTTCTCAAGTTTGGTTGCAACGTACGTACGAGTAACATAATAGTATATTTTTTTCCCTTTGTAATTTCTGTTAATTTCATGTCTTTGTTAATTTGATTTGGGGTGATTCATCAGGTGGAGTTCTGGATCTGTTTGTTGCTCACCATTTTCGGGTACCTCCCTGGGATTATTTATGCTGTCTATATCATCACCAAGTGAAGTTCAATTTTGGTAAGCACCCACATGGATCTCTCTTCTAATTATCTTTGCCGGGTTGAGATTTTATTTTCTTTAATTTTAAAACCATTTTCCACTACTTTTTTTTTTTTCTTTGTCTGTTGATTTAATTTTAGAATAACAAACATGTTATATGCTGATGCTAGGCTATGTTTATATAAATTTTTTGTTTTCTGTTGTGAAAAAACAAACACTAACAAACAATCAAAACACAACAAACTTTTATTCAAAAAAAAAAAAAAAAAAACCTTTTATAATGAGACACTTAATATTAAACAAAGCTTCGATCCGTAGAAAGATAATGGTTTAAGTCCGGTATGAATGAATTATTATTATTTATTATAAAATAAACATGATAAATGCCGGTTTGTAAAAGTTTCTCTAAGAATAACATGGAATACTCATTTGAAAATGCTTTTTAAGTAATTAATTGTTTTCGAAGAACTTGATTCCCTTTATAAGATCTATATAAATTTGTAAACTCCGCTAATTCGTGCTTTTCATCTTTATAATTTTTTTTTTTTTATTATTATTAGTATTATCTAATTATGAAATATCTTATTGCTTTTAAATTGAACAGGTGGATGTGGAGGTGTGTGAAGATTCCATGTGTCTTTTGGTGTCTGATTTCAATTACCGATGGGTGGACAGTTGATGCTTCGTAAAATGTCTTTTGTGTATTTGGCTTATCCTTTTCCCCTCTATTTTATTATATGCTGTAAAGGTTGAATATTAGTTTTTTAAAGACTTATGATGACGGGCATCAATTGTCATTTATCTTACAACTTTGTTATTTTAATCTGATTGCGTTGTTCTTGCTCTAAATCGTCTGAGTGGAGGGCATGGTTTGTAATTGTAAGTTCTCCCTGTCGGCTGTCACTCCTGGGCCAACCACGTATTATTGTATATCGTATTATATCATTTTAACCGTTAGATGTGACAAACTTATCTTCTTGGTGGATATTTCTAGAGAGCTTTTTTTTCTTGAAATGGCCTTTTATATATATATCCTTAGGATCAGAACTTTAAGCCGCTGCCTTAACTGTCAAGCATATCATATGGCCCAGCTGGCCATCTTAGCGTAGGCTTAGTTATCCTCGAGAAGACATCATGACAACGATGTTTTTGGACAGAGAGCTGAAAGAGCAGAATAGAACAAGAAGGAAGGAAGGAAGATGCCATGCACCTCATCTAAAGCACTTTTTTAGACATGCTTTTGGTCTTTTCCTTCCTTTAGTACCTACCAGCTCTCAACCTTCAATAAATTCTGCTGCTGGCCAACGGCCTCAATCTATTGTTTAGGTATCACATATGTCATCATTCATCAAAGTAAAATTACCAATTCAAGTCTGGTTCTTCATTTTGCTCAGACTTCCCAGATGAGTGCAAATGCAGTATTTATGGTCTTAGAGCATTCACAATAAGCTTTTCAAAATTTCTCTAAATTTAAAGAAAAACATATTCGGCTTTCCTCTTTCCTTTCCCTTTAGAAGGCCTTTCAACTTTGACAGTTCTTCTTCTCGGAAGCTCAGCAGGCTCGGCAGTCGGTCTTCTCAGCACCTCGGTAGATGGTATTCTCGGTGGAGTAGCTTCTACTAACCTCGCAGGTGCAGGAGTCCACACATATAGTCTTATGTTTTCTTCGGTCATGACAGCATCGTAATCCATTTCTAATTGATTAAGCTCGGCATACCGCAAGACATCCCTTACGGTCATGACAGCATCGTAATCCATTTCTAATTGATTAAGCTCGGCATACCGCAAGACATCCCTTACGTGTGTCGTCTCTTCCCTGGTTAAGGTCGGTTCTTGTTGACCTGAAAATATACATCAAAGATTAGCTTTACTGCAAAGAAGAAAAGGGAAGAATAGATAAGTACTACGTTCGGTTTATACCTTGGTCTGAAGGGGCAATTGTTTCCCGATGGACACTCGGGTCTCTAATTACTTCAGAAGGTGAAAACTCCCAATCACCTTGAACGAAGAAAAATTCATCTTTTCACCCCTTGTTGCTGGTATAAGTGCTCCGAAAGGTGAGGAGCTTTAATTTCTTTTGGGTTTGGAAGGTGAACAGATACTCGGTCCTCGGACATTTGGTTAACCGGTAAATTTTCAAAAAATCCACTACAGTAAGGGGGTGGTCTGCCCCGAGAATCTTTGGCCAAACAACCATATAGGCGAAGAAAGTTCTCCAGCTGTTCGGCAACAGTTGGTGAGGAGCTATCCAAATGTAACTCAACAGCTCTTAGACTATCCTAAAAAACGGAAGCCTCAAACCTATCCGAAACATCTCCATGTAAACGCAGACTTCATTACTGTCGACGTCCACCACAGCTCCGACTCTCTCGTTATCAAAGCATAATCGAATCGAATCGGGAAGCTGATAGATTCGACGAATTTCAGATTCGTCATCATCTGACAGATTCGATTCCAATGTCACTAGGTGTAAAGCACCCAACGCACCAGGGGCGGCCTCGACTCTGCAACTCATTAGGTATTGGAATTCAGGGATTAGTTGGCAAGGAATGGAAGGCAGATCTTGCCGAATTAGAATGTGGGTAACACTCAAGCGAAGGTGATTGACAGGGGGTTCAATCAGGGGAAGAAGAAAGTCTAAATAGTGAAGTATGGGGCAATTGGGATGAACGAAAGGCTCGGCTGAAGGAACAGACTCAATCGAGATTCTGAAATACACTGCTCTTAAGAAGAAATACCGAGCGGAAAAGTCCGAAAGAAGGAGTGCCAGTTTTGAAAAAATCAACAAAGGCTTAAAAAGGAACACAACAATGGCTTCTGTTGGAGAAATGATGGGGGTTAACGAAGAGGGAGGCGTCTTAAAAAGACTTTCAGAAGGGGAAACCGAAGCAGCGCAATTAAAACCTTAGAGGCTAGGGTTCCTCGGAAAAGCGCCCTTTTGGTTGGTATTCTCCATGCAGGCATTGACACATGGCCTCCTAAAATTTTGACCGCAGGAAACCCAACATGTGGTCCTCAAAAGGCGGAGGAAATCATTTATCGCTCCAACAATATTTTCTTTTGAAATTCAAAATTTTAGAAATTTGAGTTTTAAGAGCCAACTCGCCTTATTTCCCCAAAACAGTACCAAACTTATAAAAGCTGACCCATTCTCAGAAATATGAAATTTTCATAATCTATTAGATTAGGAAATTGGGGGGTACTGTTGGGTCATGGATCAGCTGAGTTGGGCCCGGTAAACGAGCTGCTGGCCCATCCCTAAAGCTCGGTCAATTTTATTGTTCATTAAATTTATGCTCGGTTAATTTACGCATGCCTAAGCCCAGTACACACAATTAGGGGTGGGCAAATTAACCGGTTACCGATTACCGGCCGTGTACCGGTTTCGACCGAACCAATATTAACCGAAACCAATATACCAATATCCTTATCGGTTAAATTTTTTATACCGGTATACTTATCGGTTCGGTTCGGTCCGGTTAAAAATTTTATATCAGTTAACCGTTTAACCGATATAAACCGTTAAGTAGTGATGCCAAAACGACGTAGTTTTGAAATTATATATATACCTATGTAACCTTATCTTAATTTGGGTTTGGGTAGGTTTGATTTTTTTTAGTGATGTCATTGGATGTGATTTCTTTGCTTTTGGTGAAAGCATTTTTCATTAACTAGTTTTGTTAGTGTAATTAGCATTCATTATGTCAATTAGTCTATTTGCTTTGGAAAAATGTATTTTATAATATTAAAAAAAAAAAAAAAAAAAAAAAAGAAGTTGTGGTGGATCAATATAAAAAACCTTCAATTTTTAGCTCAAAAAACAAATATTTGGGTCTCGACAAAGAGTATTTGGGTCCTAAAATAACTCATTTTTAATAAGTTATTTTAGCTCAAAAAAAGTATTTGAACTCTCAAAAATAAAAATAAAAACTCATTTTTGGCCCAACAAAATAAATCAATATAAAACTCTCGATTAACCGGTTTAACCGTGTACCGTTATAACCGATAATTTCGGTTAAAATTCTTATTGGTTGAGTATCGGTTAATAAACTGTTTAACCGAAAATTATCGGTTAATAACCGATAAGAGTCAAAATTGGACCGTTTTGACCGATACCCAGGCCTACACACAATGCTCGGTTCTAAGGCTCGGTTTACCGAGCCTTAGCATCAACTCCCAAGGAGTACTCTTGGAATATTAGATATACCTGCATGATATATCCCACATCATCCGACACGTGAATCCTCGGTAAGTCCACAGTACCAAGTGAACAGATACAACTTGATGCCTATAAATGGGGGGCCTTATTTCAGATTTTGGAAACTTCTTTTCCTCTCCTTAACTGAATATCCTCTACTCTCTTTATCTTACACATCATCTTCAAAAGTTATATTCTCTCTTAAATCTAATGACTAACTTAGGCATCGGAGCTATCCCCCGCCGGACAACGTTGGTAGCTCTGATCCATTTTCTTGTTATTTTGTAGCTTGGTCATCCACAAATACCTAGCCATCCACAACGTTCATCTTACGTCATCATTCGGAAAACTGTTCAAACACAGTGAAAGCGTCACTCACAACACAAGCGATTGGTTTACCAATAGTTGAGAAGAGCGGTTTCGGGGTGGTGGGTGGTTCGACCAACCCTGGTTGGCCATCGAACCACCTCACGGCACCCTAACTTTTATTTATTTTTTATTTATTTTTGTTTTTTTTTCCTTCAATTTTTCAAAAAATTTAATTTTTAATTTTTTTTAATGTTTAAATTTTTTGTTTTTAACTTTTAATGAGAAATATGGCCATGTGGCTATTTCGAATTGGGTTGACATCTACTTCCATCAACTTTATTGATAGAAGTACTATATTTGTTTTGAAGAGTACCACACCTTTCAATTTTTTTTTTTGAAAAGTTAGTTTTCAAATGATGTGTCTCCATCTCATGAGATTTATTATTTTGAGAAGTGTGTCACCAACTCATAAACTTAGGTGAGCATTTAACCGAATTTTAAATTACTTTAGGTTTTAATTATTAGGGTAAAGTCCACATACCCCCCTCAAACTACCACCCAATTGACAATATCCCTCCCAAACTTTCAATTGTGACAATGTCCCCTCCAAACTATCAAAATATTGTCAATGTCTCCCCAAGACTAGCAATAAGACAAAAATGCCTTTATAGATTTCTCAATAAAACAAAAATACCCCTATAAATTCAAAAAAAAAAGATTTTTTAAAAAAACGAAATTTTTTAATTTAAAGATAATATTTATAAAAAAAAAACAATTTTTTTTAAACAATTTTTTTTTAAAAAAAAACGGTGATTTTTATTTAAAAAAAAAAACCATTTTTTTTTTTAATTTAGTTTTAAAAACAAAAAATTTCATTTTATTAAATGAAAATTATATTTTTTTAAACGTAAATTTTTATTTTAATAAAATTATAAAACGAAAAAAAAAAAAAAAAAAAAACGAAAATTTTCAATTTTTATAAAAAAAAAAAAAAATTTCTTATAAAATTGACTTTAAAAAAAAAAAATTGGCCAACGTTTGGATTTTTATTTTTATTTTTTTATTTTTTTTAGTTTTAGGTTTTTTCTAGAAGTTTTTTTTTTTTTTTTTTTTTTTTTTTAAATTTTACTAAGGGTAATTTCGTCATTAGGGGGGTGAATATTGATAATTTTTGGTAGTTTGGGGGGATATTGTCAATTGAGTGGTAATTTGAGGGGGTTATGTGGACTTTCCCTTAATTATTATTATTATTTTTAATATATATTATATTATAAAAAATGGTTACCGATTACCCAGTTATTAACTACTTTTGTCAATCCTATAACCACAATCGACTTGAATGGTTATCGGGTTGTGCTTATTGCGGTTATGCCGTTAAAGGTTATTAGCAATTAATAATCGTTATGTTTGTCTACACTTATTGGGTTGGTTGTATTGGCTTCAACACCTCCATCACCGCTGTTATTCTTGTGGAACACGACATCCTATATAGTCTTATGGTTGAGGTAATAATATATTTAATTAAATGGATCAGATTAAGGTTGAGGTTATTTCGACATAATCTAAACTCGACACAAAATTTAGGATTAACAATTTTTTACACGACTCACAAACCTAACAAAAAATTAACGTGTTAAGGTTGATAAGTTTAACTCGTACTCTTAATTAATTAAATGAGTAATGCTACGCAAGACTTTTATCTCCATTTTATCTCTCAAAGTTGATATGTCTTTTAAAATTATTAATTGATGAAAATTCAATAGTAATCTATATAAAATTTAATAGTGATTTAAAAAGTCATATAAGCTTTTGCGAATAAAGCTGGTATTGTTTATAACATTACTCTTACATAAATTGTTTGAGTTAAAAATAGCATATACAACCTTATATTCATATATAGACATAATTTAAATCGGACATACAAATACAAATTAAATTTTACTTTGTAAGTAACGGGATCAATAAAAATAGAGCGAACGAGAAATTGAAGAATAAATAGGACTGGGCATGGAGAGGCAGAAGCAGAAGGGCGCAGAGTATGTGTTGTAATTTGTAAACTTGAAATAGGAAATAGGAAATAGGAAAAAGGAATAGGAGGGTATGGTCGTCCTTGCTTACAAAAAGTCGTCTGTCTACGTGGCCTGTCCACAAGTTTAGGATTCTGGAGGCGCGTGGAGGTAAGATGGGATGGTGTGCGGAGTGGAAGCCAAGAGGTTTTTAAAGAAGAATACACTTAAAAAAAAAAAAAAAAAGAAGTTATTGGCCAATTGGAAGAAAGGAGAACTTGGGAAGGCTTTGATGAGATCGAGTGAGGTGTTTGATTCTCAGAAACCGTGCATAATACGCAGCAGAATTTCATGGATCCAATACGTGGACAACGCGTGGGGTTGCATGGTGATGGGGGGACTCTATAAATATCTACCTACCGTGCTTGCAGTTTCTCTCACACTCACACAGATTAATTGAACTCGCAAAGCTAGGCTCTTCGATCAGTTTCATCAGAAAAAAGAAAAAGTTATAGAAACATGTCGCGGGGCACAGCTAACTGCGTAGACATCATTTTGGCGATCATCTTGCCTCCTCTGGGTGTCTTTCTCAAGTTTGGTTGCAACGTACGTACGAGTAACATAATAGTATTTTTTTTTTTCCTTTGTAATTTCTCTTAGTTTCATGTCTTTGTTATATATGCAAACGTAATTTGATTTGGGGTGATTCATCAGGTGCAGTTCTGGATCTGTTTGTTGCTCACCATTCTCGGGTACCTCCCTGGGATTATTTATGCTGTCTATATCATCACCAAGTGAAGTTCAATTTTGGTAAGCACCCACATGGATCTCTCTTCTAATTATCTCTCCCCGGTTGAGATTTTATTTTCTTTAATTTCAAAACCATTTTCCACTACTTTTTTTTTTTCCCCTTTGTCTGTTGATTTAATTTTAGAATAACAAACATGTTATATATATATATATATATATATATATATGAGAAATGATATAGTGCAATAAAAAACCATTTTTGACCCATAAAAGTGTTATGTGGCAAGAGAAACATATGCTGATGCTAGGCTATGTTTATATAAATTTTTTGTTTTCTGTTGTGAAAAAACATACATTAACAAACAATCAAAACACAACAAACTTTTATTCAAAAAAAAAAAAAAACCTTTTATAATGAGACACTTAATATTAAACAAAGCTTCGATCCGTAGAAAGATAATGGTTTAAGTCCGGTATGAATGAATTATTATTATTTATTATAAAATAAACATGATAAATGCCGGTTTGTAAAAGTTTCTCTAAGAATAACATGGAATACTCATTTGAAAATGCTTTTTAAGTAATTAATTGTTTTCGAAGAACTTGATTCACTTTATAAGATCTAAATAAATTTGTGACCTCCGCTAATTCGTGCTTTTCATCTTTATAATTTTTTATTATTATTATTATTAGTATTATCTAATTATGAAATATCTTATTGCTTTTAAATTGAACAGGTGGATGTGGAGGTGTGTGAAGATTCCATATGTCTTTTGGTGTCTGATTTCAATTACCGATGGGTGGACAGTTCACAGTTGATGCTTCGTAAAATGTCTTTTGTGTATTTGGCTTATCCTTTTCCCCTCTATTTTGTTATATGCTGTAAAGGTTGCATATTAGTTTTTTGAGTAGAGACTTATGATGACGGGCATCAATTGTCATTTATCTTACAACTTTGTTATTTTAATCTGATTGCGTTGTTCTTGCTCCAAATCGTCTGAGTGGAGGGCATGGTTAGTAATTGTAAGTTCTCCCTGTCGGCTGTCACTCCTGGGCCAACCACGTATTATTTGATATCGTATTATATCATTTTAACCGTTAGATGTGACAAACTTATCTTCTTGGTGGGATATTTCTAGAGAGCTTTTATTTCTTGAAGTGGCCTTTTATGTATATATATATATATATATATATATATCCTTAGGATCGGAACTTTAAGCCGCCGCCTTAACTGTCAAGCAATAATGCAATATCATATGAGCTGCCCCAGCTGGCCATGTTAGCGTAGGCTTAGTTATCCTCGAGAAGACACCATGACAACGATGTTTTTGGACAGAGAGCTGAAAGAGCAGAATAGAACAAGAAGGAAGGAAGATGCCATGCACCTCATCTAAAGCACTTTTTTAGACATGCATTTGGTCTTTCCTTCCTTTAGTACCTACCAGCCCTCAACCTTCAATAATTTCTGCCGCTGGCCAACGGCCTCAATCTATTTATTAGGTATCACCATATGTCATCATTCATCAAAGTAAAATTACCAATTCAAGTCTGGTTCTTCATTTTGCTCAGACTTCCAAGATGAGAGCAAATGCAGTATTTATATGGTCTTAGAGCATTCACAATAACCTTTTCAAAATTTCTCTAAATTTAAAGAAAAGCTACAAGTAGAGTTCATTTATTTATTTATTTATTTTTGGATGAATTAAGGAATTCATTGTCCTGACACAAACTGTGTTGGAAAGTTAAAATTTATTGGAGCCTCAGCCCCCGGTAATAAGCAAATTCAGTATGGTTCCGATGAGATCAGTATACTTTTCATATTACAGATCAGATATGGTTAGATATTGCGTACCTAAAAAGGGATAACCTCAAAATATCAATATTCGAAATTGACTTGGGACAGAATATCTAACCATATCTAATCTATATTATTATATGAAAAGCGAACTAGGCAAAGCTCCAAGGACACAAAAAGGAATAAAAGCAGGCACACGTAGGAGCATATCATTCTAACTTTGGCACTAAGAAATCATCATCACCCACTAAACAAAAAATAATTGTCAGGATTGCATCCCGTGCCCCGTGCAGACAGGGTCTTGTATACAGAAGATGCAACCTGGGAGTGCCACATCAGTCTTTGGCAGGTTGCATCCTGTTTCTATGCACACAGGATACAAGTCAATACATATGACTCACAAGTAGAAGAACTTGACGGTGAAATGTGGAAGGCTAATCTTTTCTACAATGGCCCATGGGCAGTATGATATCGACATTCGACAATAACAAAAAGCGAAGGTAACAAGCAACCAAGCATTAGTTTCTATCAATTTGAGAAATAAAAGAGCTTACCACCACTCCCCACGTACCCCACCCCTTCAAATAAGTGCATATTAAATTCTACAAAAAGAGAGAGAAAACTGAAGCTTCCAGTTCTTAAGTGTTGCCTCACCTTACATCAACCTATGCACAACCAATATGCCAGCATTCATGCTTACGTGCTTTAGCCCATACTAGCGTGCACACAGATGCATTTCTGATTTCTCAAAGCAGATATTCAATCAAATCCTCTCTGGAACTCCAATTTTTCTCTCATCCTTTGAACTGCCATTCCCTACGGCACATGGGGCAATGTGCTTGAGAGGTCTGTGAATTCACCCATTTTAAGATGCAATGAAGATGGAATGCATGATTGCATACACCCCAAACTGCAAGATCAAAGAAGTTAAAACATTATTTCCTGCAGTAAGATTTTTCCAACTACTACAAAAAGATTCAATTATTTCTTTTTCCTAAGAGGCGCAAAAAGATCGGCCACCAAAGCAAACAGGAAGACGTGATTGTGATTCTCTACCTCTTAACATATTGTAAATTCACTCCTTATTGTGTATGAGCAATAAATATGTTAAAAATTCACATAACATGAACTACAGGGATTTCTTTTTTTTTCTTTTTTTATAATAAGTATATCAAGGACAGGTAATTAAAAATAGAAAATAATTGCATCCATCTATTCACGCCTATCTGACCTTCCACAGACATTAAGCAAATTGTATATTGCAGGCATGCAAATATACCATGAACAAGTTTAAAAAAAGAAGTAATACATACATATACTGGTTTTACTTCATCATATTCTTTGTGTTAGGGGAGCATTTTGATAGAAATGATAGAAAATACAAACAAAATTCTCAGCCTCAATTTGAATCAATCTATTAATAAGATGACATATATATGCCTTTGATTTTTTTGTCTCCATCAATCCTTGACATAATTTTGCAATAGAAGACAAATTTTGTAATTTTGGACGATTAAGCACATCAAGTTCAGAATGCTTCAACTGAAATTTCAATTGCTAAAAATATATTTTATGAGTATACAAATAAGATCCACCAAGAAACACTCACAAAGAAAAAAAAAATTGTAGTGTCAAAGCTAGGTGGACGATTTTTGGGATGGCTATTTACTAACTACTTCAAAACTTCTCCCTACTTACATAAACAAAATGAGAATTTTTTTCTAAACTTTTGTACCGATCTACATGTGGCTCTGCCACTGCTTCTCTGTGTTGGATGCAATTTGAATGATTCAATCAAAGACCAAAACCAATATTTCTGTAACAGCCAAGAATACAAAAAGAAGCAGGCGTGGTAGAAGGTGGCTTCAAGCTACTTTCAGGAAATTTATCTCAAATTATAGGTGTGTAACAGCCAAGAATACAAAAAGAAGCAGGCATGGTAGAAGGTGGCTTCAAGCTACTTTCAGGAAATTTATTTAATAATCTCAAATTATAGGCCAACACCGAGAAGCTCATTTGAAGAGTTCCTTAAACTTTGGGATCTCAACAGCAGTAGAAATAGTCGCAAAATAGTAAGATGTGAAAAGAAAGTAGAAGGTTATCAAATAAGTAATGTTACTTACTTAGTGGGCAATTATCCCCAGGGAGCTTACAATCAGGACAACAACCATCAAAAGCCATCCTACAAATCCCACATGTTTCATCCTGGGCATCCCAAGTCCAAGAAGCAACAGAGTGCCAGCTATCATTAAACAAAGGACAAGAATTATGGCTCTGCAGAAACACAGTATGAAACATCCTAATTCAATGTTTACAGTGATAGATGAGCTAAAAGAGTTGTAAAACATGAACCACCCATATCAAGCGATTAATTACAATTTAATCAACAAAATCAATAATAATAAAAGAGATAAAGAGAACATACTCTGTTTAAGAGCCCAGCAAATATTCGCAGAGAGAATTGAATCAAGGGAAAACTGTTTCCACAAATAGGCAACATATGTTACATCACCAACAAATGAACTTTAAGTTTATGTCACTAAAGTGAAAATCAATGTAATATCAGATATTCAGATCCCTTCTAAATAGAATTTAGAGAAGTTCCAATATAAAGCATGGGAAAATGGGATTGTCCTATTACTATCAAAATACTTGCTTGCTTGTTAGAGGGACAAGGATCCTCTCCAGTCCAACAGGACTGGAGAGGTCTCCAGCTAATGGCCAGGATGGCCCTAGGAAAAATCCTAGGGCCATCCTCATGCCATGTGTCCCATCCATTTATATATAATAAAATATTATTTTTTATTTTAAAAATAAATAAAAACTAAAATAATATAATTTTTTTTTTTTTTTTTTATAGGGCCCTTGGGGGTGACCGGACCACCCCCAAGGGCCACCGTTTGGCCTGGGGTGGCCGAACGGCCACCCCTTGGGGCACATGGCAGCATGATGGCCCTAGGATATTTCCTGGGGCCATCTTGGCCCTTAACTGGAGACCTCTCCAGTCCAACAGGACTGGAGAGGAGCTGGATCCTTGTTAGAGCCATCAAAACAAACAGGAAAAATGGGTATTATTGTGAATGATTTCTCTTCACTGTTAAACAATAAAATGAAGAAACATTCCTAATTTTATCCAGTCTTAAATATACAAGGATCAATGGGAATTTTCAATATGATCATTATTCACTTGACCAGAAAAGCTTATAATGTCTGGAATTCATAGTGAATAAATTTGAACTTCATATGCACAAGTGAAATATAAGCCAGGGAAATTTAATAATAATTGAAACCCATCAAATTTCTACCATAAATGATGCAGAGAATTCATATAAGCCCAGCAGACAATCAAGGAAAACATATAAGATAATAATGATTAATAGCTATATGTTTACAGTGCATGTGTATATATATATATCCAACAGAGCCGCAATATCGTGAAAAGGATACGTAAGAGCTTGACTTTCATCCTCTTCTCCTGCAAACCAAAACGTTTTCTCTGAGCAAATCATATGCAGAATATAATCACATAGTGATACTTCACTGAAGTATAGTAACACAGATATGAAACATTTTCTGAGGAACACACAAAAGGTGATCGAAAGGGAAAATGTAACAGTACCCACATTGTCAATCATTTGTGCAATTTGCAGTCAATAGATTAAATGGGGGATAATGATGTTATGGGAAACATTGCAAATCAAAACACCATCTCCCAGCTGATAAAATGTAGGAACGAAAGAGAAATCAGAATCTAGAAACTGGGTATTTTATCATTTGGGGAAATAATGCAATAGAACACGTATAGATTCAAGATTTTGATTCAATTTGTTTCTTTCATTTTCTTAGTAAACAGACAGAGGAAAAGAAATATAACAATTTCTTAGAAAAAAAGGAAGAAACAGAAACCCGCCTTTCTATCCTTGAAGCCACAAATTCTAGTAGCAAAGTAGTGAGGATTTGAAATGAAGGGTTTTGGGTTTATGCATTCCACTTTCTGTTTTTTGAAGGCCTTTGAGCTCTGAGGTGATAATCTATACACCATCCTTTTATCTGTTCCCTATCCATCTTTGCTGACGTGGCATGGTCCAGTCAACCACGGCATATCAAATACCTTTTTATAAAAAACAAAAAAAAAAATCAAACGAAAATTTCCCCCATCTTCAAGGCTGCTCCCTCTCCTCCATCCCCCATAAATCAACTAGACGAGTCAACGGATCAGCCACACAACGGACATTGAGCTTCACGCAACGTCAAGTCACAGACCATTGTACACCGGTGAGCTTCGGGCGACGCCAAATCATGGACAGAAAGCACCGTGCAATGCTGGGTCATGATCATACGCCACGAGCCCAAAAGAATTGTACACCGCCGAAGAACTACCACCACTGTACAGAGGTAACTTTTCTCTCTTTTTTTCTTTGATAGTGTGACCGTAGATATGGCTTTTCCTTGTTTTCGATTTATTTTTGGTTTGTGGGTTGTTTGTTTTTTCTAGCTATTTCCTCTAGTGTTTGTGGGCTGTTTGTTTTTTTTGGAGGGTTTTCATCTCTCTCTCTCTCTCTTACAGGCACTTCTAAGCGACCATATCCATAAAATATCTTCACATCTTTTCTTCCTCTAATGGACATTCAAAACTTCATAAAACATATGTAAAGTAATGTCTCGGCTGAAAATGGTAGGTTTACCAACTTATTTAATTAGCAGAATTTATCCACAGTTCCTTGGCATATCACCCCAATTTGGATTGTACATCAATCTTCAATTTTCATTAGATTCAAATGATCAGAACCCTTCATTATGCAAAAGACTAAGCCTCAATCATATGTAAACCACTTTTTCTGACATGCTAACAATGAGCTGAGACTGAATAATCTCTCGCTCTCTCTACAAAAGAACTGCTTTCAATTCAAACAGCATATGTTACAGGATAAAGAAAAACAGAAGACAAGATATATTTTCTGCGAATGCACAAAGATACAACGTCATTATCTATGAATTACATGAAATAGAACATGAAAACACCACAAATGCATAAAAAATAAAGGTTCAGAAAACCATAGCCAATTATAAAATCATGGTTAATCAGAGAAGTTAATTGTTTCATTGGAACAAAAAACACGGACAAAGTAGAACCTGAAAGTCCATCCTCAATGAATTTCATATGATAGTGGAACTCATAGATTTCAAAGAAGTATGAAGAATCAGAATTCTATAGGTTCAAGTTGCCGTAAGTCATAGTTAGGACTCGGAAGTGCAATTAGGATGGTAGTTTGAGAGGACAAAGTGAAATTTACATTTTTTTTTTCTTTTTTATCATTCGCGCATGCGCACATCAAAACTGATCATAGTGGAATTGACTCTAATCCAATAGGTTCTTTATTTCTAGGACTTGTTCGGTTTAAAATTTGTACAATGCAAAGCAAGCAGTGAGGCTCAATATGAGTTTAGTATAAACAAAACAAAAAATAAATCCAAAACAACAAGGGAAAGCCAGATCTGGGGTCTCACTACTGGATGAAATCAATAGAGAGAGAGAGAGAGAGAGAGAAAAGTTACCACTGTTCGGTGGTGGTGGTTCGTCCCCAGTGGTCGTGTGGTGGTTCTTCGCCGGTGCACTCGATTCGGCGTCCCCCAAAGCTCGGCGGTGTACGGTGGTTCGTGATTCGGCGTCGCACGAAGCTCAGCGTCCGTTGGGTGGCTGATCTGTCGACTCGTCCGGTCGATTTTGGGGGATGGAGGAGAGGGAGGAGCACTCCACTGAAGATGGGGGGAAAAGTTTGAAGAAAAATTTCTTTGAAGTAGAATTGAAGAGAGCTATGTTGCACAAAACCCCTATTTTATTCCCTCCAATAGAAAGATAACACGTCAACAAAAAACAAAAAAGGCGAATGACGTAAAAACACTGGATCTCTACCTTCTTGTCACTTATCGACCAATTAAAAAAAAAAAAAAACCCATCGTTAACCCATTCTCCATCACGCCTCCTAAGTCAACGAGCCTCTGACGAACACCATCTCCCACACCGCCGTCAATAGAACGTCGTCTCCCCCACACTGCCGAACCAGAACAACAAAATACCTCTATGAACCTTACAATTGCCCCATTATGCAGAAACTACAAAAAAAATAAAAACCCATACAGTACAAGAAATTGTACAAGTTACCTCTACAGGAAACAACCCATTCTGCAGAATGAGGTAGGATTTTACAACTGCCCCATTCTGCAGAAACAACCCATCTTCAGGAACAATATGCTTTAACTTTTGGAAAGGAACGAATTGGAATGGATGATAAAAGACAAACATATAAATTACCATTATTCATGAGTAATCTGAAGCTGTAAAAAAACTGAGAAGAGATGCACGGGTTCCTGCTTCGCCGCTGACGACGCCGGTGTGGGAGACGAAGGCGGAGGGTGGCATTGGCGTGGGCGGAGGCGCGTGGGCGATAGCTAGTTCTGTATACGTGATGGAGAATAGAACGATGGTTTTTTTTTTTGTGAAAGTTCAAATAACCGTCTCAAACCGTAACTTAATTGACAATGTTTTTCCGAAACTTTTAATTATGACAATGTTCCTCATAAATTATTAAAAATTGTTAATATTTTTCCAATAACGAAGTTACTCTTAGCAAAATTTAAAAAAAAAAAAACTAAAACTTCTGGAGAAAACCAAAAACTAACAAAAAAAAAAAAAATCAAATTTTAAATCAATTTTATAAGAAGAAAATTAAAAAAAATTCGATTTTTTTTTTTTTATATAAAAATTGAAAATTTTCGTTTTCTTTTTTAAAAATTTTATTTAAATAAAAATTTACGTTTAAAAAAAATAAAATTTTCTTTTAATAAAAATTTCTTTTAATTTTATTTAAATAAAAATTTACGTTTAAAAAAATAAAATTTTCTTTTAATAAAATGATTTTTTTTCTTTTTTAAAACTAAATAAAAAAAAAAATTTAAATAAAAATTTCCGTTTTAAAACAAAAAATTTTAGATGTTTTTTTTAAATGACGTTTTTAAAAAAAATATTATTTTGAAGTTAAAATTTTTTGTTTTTTTAAAAAAATCATTTTTTTTTAATTTATAGGGGTATTTTTGTCTTATTGAAAAATCTATAGGGGCATTTTTGTCTTATTGTTAGTTTTGGGAGGGACATTGATAATGTTTTGGTAGTTTGGATGGGTCATTGTCACAATTAAAAGTT
This sequence comes from Corylus avellana, assembly GCF_965113065.1. Taxonomy (NCBI): domain Eukaryota; kingdom Viridiplantae; phylum Streptophyta; class Magnoliopsida; order Fagales; family Betulaceae; genus Corylus; species Corylus avellana. The sequence continues at coordinate 226,568 of NC_142495.1, forward strand.
TGGAGAGGGATATTGTCAATTGAGTGGTAGTTTGAGGAGAGTATATAGACTTTGTCCTTTTTTTTTTTTTTTTTTTTTAGAAATGTTATAATGCAATAAAAAATTCTTTTTAGTGGCAAGAAGTAATAAGTCTCATATAATTGTTGTGGCCTCATCACCGATAGATTTGTGACTTTTTGTCACGTAACACTTCTATTTGGTTTTTTTTGACGTACTACTTTCTTATTTGAGGACACAAGAGAGAAGTTTTGTACAACATCTTCACTGAAGTTGTTCTCGAAGGAACCGGGATAAATCATAAAATCCGGACTGGCTGATGCCAGCTCATTTATTATATTGGAAAAAAAAAAGGTTAAATATTTTTTTGCACCATATAATTTAGCAACCTTAACGAAGTCAAATGAATTTTAGTAGGTGGATGCTATATGTATGCATTATTTCATGTACTACACTCTCATTTTACTTTAATTTTTATTGAAGTGACATAGCAATAACACTAGTCTTATTTGACCTTCAATATCAATTTATCAAACACTACCAAATATTGGAATTGTATAAAAAAAAGCTTCATAAGAGAGAGATGAATCATAGAGGACTGAGGAGTGGACTCTATTATCTATTAATCTATCACTGATTTAAAATTATGATGGATAATAGGGGCATTTCAGTGTTAGTTTTTATTTTTATTTTTGATAGCACTATTATCGTTTAGATGCATTCAGATCATGATTCCCCATTAGCACGCTTCAATGTGCATATCCTTATATCATTACCTTATTAAGTAAAGATAACAGTTTCAAATTTCAATGTATGAATCAGCCTCTGTAAAAGTTATGGTTTTGATTTACTGTTGGTGTCATCCTAATTACCAACTCACCCTAGTAAATATTTTCATTCACATTATGACAAGGTTATCCTTGGCCCGGATTTCGTATAAAATCCTATTAATTAAAAACACACTTCAATTCCAAACATTGTTGTGAGCACCCCTTTTTGTATCATAATTCATATAGACAACAAAAATCCCTTCCCAAATCCCAACTAGTACCCTGGTTTCTCCGTGCTCAAACTTATTGAATTGGGGTGACCAGATCAGTGACATCCAATATAATTAATACCTCCAACGAGGATATACATCTCCACAATCTTCTTGAATTAATTTAGTATCCCTTACAGATGTATATATATATATAGAGGCTATAGCATAGCTGTTTGGGGGCAAGAATACTCAAAGGAGTTGCAATTTCCATATTGTTTTCTTATTATTTGTTATTCTATACTAAAAGAGCCATGACTAGAAAGAAGGTGAAGCTTGCGTACATCACTAATGATTCTGCAAGAAAATCAACATTTAAGAAAAGGAAGAGGGGCCTGTTGAAAAAGGTGAGTGAGCTTAGCACTCTATGTGGGATTGAAGCTTGTGCTATTATTTATAGCCCTTATGATTCTGAGCCCCAAGTTTGGCCTTCTCCTTTGGGCGTACAACGTGTGCTTGCGCGGTTCAAGGAGATGCCTGAATTGGAGCAGAGCAAGAAGATGGTGAACCAAGAGAGTTTCCTACGGCAAAGGATTGCCAAAGCCAACGAGCAGCTCAAGAAACAGCGCAAGGACAACAGGGAGAAGGAGATGACACAAGTCATGTTCCACAGCCTCATGAGTACTGCGACTGGAAAAGGGCTGCAGAATTTGAGCATCATGGATTTGAATGATCTCGGGTGGTTGATCGACCAAAACTTGAAGGAAATTTACATCAGGGTTGACAAACTCAACGAAGAGCCTGTAAACCCACCACCACCACCACCACCAACAGATGATCATGGATTAATGCCGAGGACTAGTAGTAGTGTAGACAATCATGTGCAACCTGATCATCATCAGATGAATATGGAAACCATGCACAGGCAGCGTTGGTTCATGGATTTGATGAACCCACAAGAGCACATGGGATTTGTTGGGGATGAGATGATGCTGCCTTTTGCAGATTACAACCACAATGCTCTTTGGCCCACTGCCTTCTTTCCTTGAAACAATCTGTATTAATTTGCTTCTGTTCTATATATTAAGTGAAATGAAAGAGGAGCTAGCCAATTTCAACCCTAACTTTTTATTTTTTTTTTTATTTAAAAGAGTATATGATGCCACGTTAATTATTTAAATATTTTAAAATTACTTAATAATATATATTTATCATGTGACAGTATTTATACCGTTAAATGAAACAAAATAAAATCTTAACTATAAAATGATTCATTTCAATTTCGCTTGAAATTGAGAGGATACTATTTCTACATGTATTTATGGTTTAGCTCGTGTACATAAATAACCATTCTGGGGTTATTGGTCACGTTCATGATATTTACAATCAAATGTTGATTCTTTGATTTTGGAATTGGTTTTGGATACACTTTGCACTTATGCATGTCAGAATTCTAGATTACAAGCAATTTGAATGACCGTCTAAAGGAATTCCTCATCACTGGTTTAGACACAATTTTTTTTTTCTTTTTTTTTAAATGGAAAATGTTCTTCTACTATAATTTTCTTACAAACTACTCATGCGACAGTAAATATAATTATTTAGTAGCTGATTAGGTAAACATCAAGTGAATTGTCGCTTGAGTTTACAATGAACTTATAATAGAACCTATAATAAAATAAAACAAAACAAGATTGCACTTAACAATTTTCTTCCTACTTTCTCTCTGGTCGTTAATTTTGTTTTTAGATGAATGAAATTTGTATTAACAACAAACAAACAAGAATGAAAGAATGGGAGTGCCAAGTGAATTATCAAAATTTTGAATTAAATTGAAAATCTTATAGTCTTAAATGGGACATAAACAGCTTTGGAGTTAGAAATTTGTTTGTGTAGGTGAATTTATTTAGAGATATCAAGAGGATTTCGTGTAATAATATGAATTTAATTAGATGTTGACAATATATAGTTCTCTGATTATGAAGCAGATCAGTTAATTAATAGAATCCGATGCATGCTGTAATTGGCAATTATATGTACCCAACAGAATGATGATATATAGGAGTAGGATACTCTTGAATTTGGTTAATTTTAATCATGGCCATAATTAATATGAAGGATTGCGAAATATGAAGATCTTTTTAATTAAGGTATTCATTTCATGAGTTTATAGCATTTTTTTGGTAAGATTTAATTTTTTTCCTAGAAAAGCAAGATTCTTGATTTCATCATATATAGTTGTAATATTCTTGTATTTATCGAACTCGTAAAGAACTAATTAAAATTTAGGTACAAACTTATTGAGTGTTCCAAACCGACGTAATTTATTGCTATTGAAAACTTGATTTTATCTTATATTAAAAAAATACAGAATTCATAGTTTGGCCAAATAGGAATGACAGCATGGTGTTGTACAGTGGTAAATGTTGGTTGTTATCTTCAGCTAAACCCTCCCTTGCTTGCTTGCTCCCGGTGTGGGCTGCTGTGTCTCTGCGAAATCACAATCGGATTATAAAAAGGAAAGGCATAGAAACTTATCCCTTCAATATTGTTGGATAAGGACTAAAGTGTAAAGTCTAAAGTTTAAAGCAGTAAACAGTAGGTATAAATATGATATGAATCGAAACAAACCAAATCACTCAAGAGTAGCTTGGGTGGGGCATGGGGCCCAAACCCCATGATGGAATGCATGCCATTCTCGGAGGACACATTAATGACGGGAATGAAAGCAGGTTTGACCATTTTTCACTTTCGGTGTGGAGTTGAATATTTTGCAATTCACAGCCATTAGATGAGGGCAGCTTTGATTAGACAGAGACAAGCATGGGCCTAGTGTAGTGTGGATTTGTGAACTCTGGATAAACCACCTTATATTCTTTCTTTGCTCATCCATATATCCTCATTCCTCATCGACATTTTTCATCATACATCTCCAACCAATAAGCCACAACCGGATCTTTGTCTAATTTGTCTTCAATTAAATATGTGTTTTTTTGTTTTCCCACTTTTTTGGAACACATTATTTTTTTCCTCTCTTGTTTTATATCTATTATCAAAGATATATATATATTGACGGGATACTCTATAATTAGTGAAATGATCATGATCAAAATGATATGGTTAAGAAACCAATTGCTAACTAATTATTTTACTAATTATAAATTGTCATATTAATTTGTAAGGAATTTTGTAGTAAAAATTTTTAATAGCCCCAAGCCCCTAACAACACTTTATTCGTTATGGTTAAACTCTTATGAGTATATCATTTAAGTTTTCAAAGCGCCATTTTTTATTAAGATTTTTTTTTTTTTTTTTTTTTGTATCTAACTATACGATATCATATATATATACCGTTGAATTTATAAAATAAATATTGGTTGTAAAATAAATCCTCTCTACTTTACTTTCAGATATGGAGATGAGTCATTGAAGTGATAGTAAATCTTTAAAAATTAAGGTTTCAAATTCACACATATTATTTTAGATATTTAACGTATTGATTAAGGAACACTTGTGCGGAATAGCACTTAGGAAAAGCAACAAAGTGAGCCTAAGGATGCGCACTTTAGCCAAGCTACACAATTGAAAATTGTTCCTACTGTTGTACACTTTTATCTTACTATTAGTTTAGTGCTTAGAACCCCATTAATTACGACATGTTGATGTTTATTGAAAAGACCATTCTGTTTTTATATACAAAAAAGTCATAGGCTGAGGCATGGTCTTTTTGTTTTGTTTTACCCACATGCAGCCCAAACTTTGCTTAGCTATTAATTTCCTTTAGACTTGAATTCTCAAACTTTGCTTCGCTATTAATCTCATCTCAAAGCAGGAAAATAATAATGTATATTTGAGCCACGAGTTGGGGCCAGGCACGCCGATACATGCCAAGCTTTAAAGTAAAAAACAAACACATATATTAGTATCTTAATTAGTGTCACTAATCAAAGCGAATCAAAGTTAACCCCAGTCCCAGAGAAGTTGAAAAAGAAAAAAACAAAAAAAAAAAAAAAAGAAAAAAGAAAAAAGAGAGCTGGTAGGCTAGGCCCACTTTCACCTAAAGAGAAAAAGTAAATAAATAAGAGCGGAAAGAGGACTGGGAGGCGAGAACCCAGAAAGTAATAATCAAAATACCATAATAATGTGAACCACTTGGTCCATGTTAATTAATGATTAACCCAAGGTGGGAAATCTTTTAGAATCTGGGCATACATTTTTCTTTTAGCTCTGCATAACATCATTAATGCCAAGTGTTGTTGTCGAGTATAATGCCCAATTGAATTAAACTTGAAATTGAAGTTATAATTTAATCTAAAGGCCATGGAACACAAACCCCAAGTAAAACAAAGAAGCAAAGTGCCCGGAATGTTGGCCTAAGCAGAGCAAACCACCAACATATTTAATGCAGCAGAAGTCGGCATTTTCCACACCGAGACACCACGAGGGGGAATTGGTCTCCCACTAGCTTACATTAGCAAACACTAGAACTCCCAAGTATGTAAAGTGCATTATTATTCAATGCAGCAGTTCCGGGAAATAGAATTTTTCCACCACTTGTGGTTTGTATTTATATACTCGTACTACATATATTTTAGCTCACTGCCAGACAAAATTGCACGATGCAGCTCTTCACTAAACAGACCCACCGAAGTCTCAACCTACCCTACCACACACGCAAGGAGAGACAGAGAGAGAGAGACAGAGAGTAAACAGGAAAAGCATTACAGAACAGTATGGAAACATTACTGATTACACCGTTGAGAAAATGAAAAATAGAGCTGCACTATTTCACTGATGCCTCATGTTTGAATTGTTTTATACATTGTTGATTGTTAAGAAAATAAAATATAGATAATCAACCCCCGAAAGAAAAAAGAAACTTCAAAAAAAAAAAAATTGGTTAAGACAGAAAAAAAAAAAAAAAAAAAAAAAAGAAAAAAAAAAAAAAAGAAAAACCCCTCCACCGATTAGTAAAAGAGAATACCCCAAAAGAAAAACCCATTAGAAGAGAAATACAAAAGGACTATAGCCCAAACCTCATATATCTATATATATTTATTTATATTCATATATAAAAACATACCTGAAAATCTCAATCTGTTTGTGCTCAATCATCCCAAATACACCTCGAAAGATATACGGTTTAAGGGAGCTCAATAATCAGGCATAAGCTGACTAATTTTGCCTTCCTCGAGAGCAATCTTGCGCTCAGTAACTTTGAGCCAAATACACACCCCTGTAAAACTGAGCACCAGGCTGGCGAATCCACTGCCCAATCCGATCCCAACAATGGCCATAACCGACAACCCTTTGTTCTTGAAAGGCGGCAAAGGGTAGCCATAGAGATCCTTGTTTCCTTGAAAGGAGCTGGCATTGAATCTCGGTAAATTGACGCTCCGGTTCGCCAGCGAGGAGGGTATGGGACCGGAGAGGCGGTTATTGGAAACATCAAAAGCGGAGAGGCGAACGAGAAGACCGAGTTGTTGGGGAATAAGGCCGGAGAGCAAGTTGTCGTGAAGGTCGATGACATTGAGGTAAGCGCACAATGTGAGTTGGGGGGGGATCTGGCCGGTGAGATGGTTAGAGGAGAGGTTGAGGACGGCGAGGTTGACGAGGTACTGGAGGTCGGAGGGGATGGGGCCGGTGAGGAAGTTGGAGGAGAGGTCGAGGGTCTGGAGGTTGGTGCAGTTGGAGAGGAAGGGGGAGAGAGAGCCGCGGAGAAAGAGATTGGTGAGGGAGAGCTTGTAGATGCGCCCATTGTTGCAGGTGGCGCCTTGCAGGTAGGAAGTGAATCCGGAGCATGGGTTGGCGAAGGTGGACTTGGTCCAGTTCTGGAGCAACTTGGCCGGGTCCTCCAGGGACTCGCTCAGGTGGGTCAGGCACAGCTCGTCGCTCGGATCTGACAAACAACCCGGGAGGAGAAGAGGAAGGAGAAGGAGGTGAGTCCAGAGGCCCATCATCTTCTAATTTTCTCCTTCTCTTCTTCTTCTTCTTCTTTTGGCTTTCGGGTTCTCTCCTTCTGCGGAAGAGTAGAGACGGACTGTTGGGAGTAGCTGAGAGAGAGAGAAAGGGGGAGGGGGACGGGAGACGGTCTACTGCATATTTCTTTCTTTCTTTCAACAAATATTGTTTTTATGTTAATGTGACGTGGAACCGTGGGGTGGGAGGGAGGACGAAGAAGCTAAAGAAGTCATTTTGACACGAGTGGAGAGAGAGGGTGGGGCCTTTCTGCTGGTGGGGGCGGTGACCTGCACACATGAGGCGTAAGATAGCGACCATACGGAAAGGGCGTTTTGGTCACTCTCTCGGAGGATAGCTTCAATTCCATTTCTAGGGAACCAGCGGGCATTGTTGTCCCACAGTCCCACTGCGACTGCCATTCTTTCTTTCCTTCCTACCTTCATTCATGCGTTCGAGGAAAGGGGATTTTGTTATGTTAAACAAACCACCCTCTCCGCCTCCGGTGTTTCCGTGACGATCAATTTTTTTTGTTTTTGACGGCCAATATAGTGCAAAGCACTACTCTATCCCTATGTTAACATTTTCTTTCTGTACTCTAAAAGGTATTATAGAACTTGTAAAATTGGCCTAATCAGACCATTCAATTAAAAATATACATTTCAAATTGTTTGTGCAGTCGATCGTATGCGGATGGTTATGCCAAGAGGGTGACAAGGAAAAAACGTGTAGACCTTAGAATATATATATATATATAACTTTTACTTGTAGTTGTAGGAAATTCTTGGAGTTAGTGGACCTATGGTTTCCCTGATAATTAGTATTTTTTTTTATTATGACTGCAAGGGAAAGAAGAGTGAAAGAAGATTCAAATCAATGATTTCTGTTTTATAATGTGTGATTTTCAACCGATTAATCTCCTCTTATATCATATCAAATAAATCGTGAAAAAATATTTGAAAAAACTTAAGGTGACAATACTCATTTCCTTTTTATCTCTCATTCCATCTTTGCCCTTCTACTTAATCTCGCTGCGTTTGCCATTACTCACCGCAATAATAGCTTATTAGGTATTATAGATTGACTCAACACCAAGAAGACTTTGAAAGAAATTAAAGGCGAGAGAAAAATATGCTGGACATCATTAATTTGTTCGTGCTTGTGAGCTTTCAAAGTGAATTCATCAATATTTCTTCATTTGAACATATACGACAACGACATGCATTGAATTAAGTATTGGGAATGTCTAATATGTGTGTACAATGATTAATATTACCAGGGGATTATGGTCTTCCGTTGCCAAAACGCCATCCTATTTGGAATGCGATTGACCAAATTAAACCTAATTATTTGGGGTCACTAACATTCTTTTTTTTTTTTTTTTTTTGAGATGAGGTCATTGACATTCTACTTATGAAACAAGTCTAGTAAATAATTTAACAAATGCAAATTAATCCCTAAAGCTTCATTCGATCATCAACACATTTGTCCATGTGTAAACTTATCTCTTTTTTTTTTTTTTTTTTTTATCAACAAAATATTTGTACTTGATTTTGGCACCAATTGACACCGAAGCAGGCCCCTTAACTCCGTACACTGCTTGCGAAGCAAAGATGAATAATTGAATTGAATTATATCACATGGCTTCCTGCAGTGCTAAGGTCGCAAAGTCCCTATTACCAAAAGACCTCCTTTTTGGGCGTGTCATCGAAATCCCATTTCATTTTAATATTCTTTAATTTGGCATGTCTATCCGTTAACGTCCAAGTTGGCGTGCTCGGAGCAGGATTGATTTTGTTTTAATCATCCTCAAATGGGATTACATATGGCAAGAATTGGAAGATTATTCGAGAATGGAAAAGTGACCGAGAGAAAACAACATTTGGTGTGGTGGGGTTTGTCCTAATTATCATTGATTGCTTTTCATTCCTTCTAAGATAGCAGTCAAACTCGGAGACTAATTATAAACCTAAGAAAAAGAAAAGCTTCCCATCTAATCTATCATCACTTTTGTTTAAGCAAGAATATTTTTATATCTTTTAGCTAGCGTAAATTGTATTTACTCCTCAACCCACTTCAAAAAATAACACAAGTGACAAAAATGAAGATGGTCTAAATGGGCCAGAATGAGCTTTTCAAATATCTGTGGAGACTTGGAATGAAGTTGCCGGAATGGAATTAGGAATAGGAATAGTGGAGGGGTTGTTGGTGCAAATTGTGGTCGGAAGTGAAAATAATAAAATAATACAATTTTTATTTTTTTAAGCAGTATATAGCATAGAGTGGTCCCATCAACCCAGTGTTCCTTTGGCTGCCTCGGCTCAAGTAAACAAGGGAGACAATATGAATGGCTGCACACCAACATAGTGTTGGGATGTGATTCAAGCTCTACATGGAGCAACCGAAAGCGAAGGATGTGGAGTGGACTAAAGTCTAAAGGGCCCATAATAAGTATTTTTGAGGCTCTCTAGGCTTATGGCTTTTCCACCAGTCAGTTCCGAAATAGCAGCCAGCCCAAATCCGGTCCCTCAGACAACTTAATATCTTTGCTTTGGTTGATAGCACCTTTGTCCAAACTCATCACTTCACAACAAACCTTCAAGCTCTAGTTAGCTATGTACCAGACAATTTTATATATTGTAATCCGTGTGTGTGTGTGTGTGAGAGAGAGAGAGAGAGAGATGGACGTGACTTGAGTATCATTGACCCTTCATTTGGGGCTACTTGGGTAAAATACTACTTCGTTATATATGATGGATGGGTAAGCACAATAATTTGAGGATGTGGGTTCCAACTCGCTTTTGCAAGACAATTTGACATGTATTCGTTTTCACTTAAATTAGTACTACCTAGCTACCTTTATCAACACCTTTATTAAAATAATTAATAGTGTTGATAATTGTAAGAGATGTCTCACAATGCATCTTAACTGAGTAGTAGACGAACAATTCAAAATTTATTTGGATATGCAAGTCTTATATGAGCTCTCTCACAGTGTATCTCAAGTAGTATTCTCATTAAAATAAATAAAATTAGAAAAAGACCCTCCACCATTGATATATTCCAAGTAGGTAGCTAGTACTGATCTATATTTGAAAACAAATTTATATTGATTTGATGAGATTGAATGATTCCGGCCAATTTGTAATCAATAATTTGAGTAAAGGTGCATAGATGCAACCATTATGGAGTGGGTCCTGAACAACAATATGAAACTTGTGTAGATACATATAGGTAGCGTGGGGTGGGCCAATTTGGTGATGAGCTTAATTTGATGCGAACTTTCAGAATTTGTGTAGCGTTTGAAACGGACGTGGTGGGATTATGCTCGACAACCCCCTTCTTTTTGGTCTATTTAGACGGTGATTTATAGACAAAGCTGAGACACACGTAACAACATTTTTTGAGTAATTCTAAGAGGCTTACTTGTATCCTATTAAGAATGATGTGACTATTAAAATTACTATTAAACTTTTGATTGATTATTATTGAGTTTTGATCAAAGAATAATTTTAATAGTCACATCATCCTTAGTAATACACAAATATATTATAATTACTCACATTTTCTACATAGGCACGAGAGAATGTCCAAAAAGGCATTTCTCTTCTAGTGGTTGTCATTTAAGACATTTTGTGCTGCTTGTCTCTTTACTCCGATCGATAAGGATTTGCTGGCCGGGCACGTAATAAATATTAAAATACTTAAATGATTAATCATCACTCTTTTTAATCCCTACGTTTAATAATAATAATATTGCTTTACATATTACAACCAAAAAAGAAGAAGTAAGAATTGAAATATTTGAAATGTAGAAGAGTAGGATGCAATCCCTTAGAGTACTCCTCTCACTCTCAGCTCTCTAGGGGTCAGTTTGGCAACCGGGTTGTTCCAAACACTGTTTACCATTTGACCAGTTGACCATCAACTTTAAACTTTCAACTTCAAAATTTCATACGCTTTTGATCATATTGCCCCCCCTGCGCTCCATCCTTCCTTTACTTCTTGAATTTTTTTTCTTGAAAATCCCCAAAGCACAGAATCAGGCGTCCCAAAGACCCAATAGTTGAATCCATCTTTGGGTGTATCAGAATGGTGGAAAGTTTGGGGCGTCTCATAAGAACTGTGCGGGTGGTTTATGAAAAATGGAAAATGAAATATATGAAACAGCTGAACCAAGAAGATGATAATGATGGTGCTGGTGAAGAAAAGCCAAAGAATACATTTTTCTTTGAGGGGTTGAAGATTTGAAGAGAAGGTAGAGAGAGTTGAAAAAGTTCAATATTTTTGTGTGACTAAGAAGTGAGGGATTGGTGTGTTGTTGGGCTCTGCCTCTGAGGCTTTGCGCTTTAGCTTCAACAACCAGACTCCAGGCAACCGTTTGGTGTAGGTGCCATACGTCTGAGAGAGTTGAAAACCAAAATAACGGTTATTCCAGCGAGGGTGAGCGACGCCGGTGTCCAGTGTCCGTTGGCCGAAGTGACAGAGAGGGTGAGCGAGGGAGAGAGAGCGGGAGAGGGAAATGTTTTCTGACAGAGAGGGTGAGCGACTAAGGGAAAGCGTGTAGGAGAAGAGTTTATAGACAGGAAAAGAAAATAAATAGGTAAAAAGGTCATTTTAAAAACTGGGTTTGGAAGTCACGTGTTGGAAGGCACCAAACCCCATATTGAACAGTATCTAGGCGGGCAACAACCCAGTTGCCAAACGCCACCTAGAAGTACTCCTCTAGAGTATAGAGCCAATTTGGTGGCGTTTGCTAATAATTCAATATCTCTAGAGTCTTGGGTCACCATCTAGCGTGTGCAAGGTTAGGCCTGTTGGGTATCATACTATCAGATATGACCCACGGATCAGCCATGGGCCTATATGTCCACACGGATACATGGATTTTGTGGAGCTCATCTTCCAAATTCTGGTGGTGCAATCCCAACTAATGATCATGTCAAGACAATTCTAGTTGCTTTCATTCCTCACCAACCCATTTAGAACCAGGCCTTTAAATACTAGTGGATGGATGTGGGTATATATGTACCAACCAAACATTAATTATTGAATACAATAATTTCTTTCAGCTTAATTTACCTCATATTCTAGCCTGGGAATATGCGAGGACTCTCATATTCCTGCTCAATCATCATCATATCTCTTTTTTTTTTACAGAAAAAATATTGATTGGTAAAGATGAACCGAAATAGCTAGATAAAATGTTTGTAGCATATATATATATATATATATATATATATATATATATATATATATATATAGTGTAAATAAATGGAAGTAATAAATAGGAATATGTAAAGTGTTTTTTCACATTACTTTGCTTGTAGCTTTTCCCCTCCCTCTTCCTTGTATTACTCGAGGAAAAAAAAAAAAAAAAAAAACTTGCTTGCCTAAGAGGGCCCCTAAATACTAGGTCCATGAACGTCTTCCAGATGTGGTGCTTGAGCCACTGCTCAAATGTTTAGTTTGGGCCAGAGCGATAATGTCAGAACACAAACTTCATCATTGGGTCATTTCCTTGCCCCGTGATCTTCTAACGAACTCAAAATCTTTTGGACTTGACGGCCCGTTTACTTTCAAGTGAAAATCTTGTGCGTGAAGTGTGAACTCTATGATTTGAACCTCTATATTTTATTGATTCCGAATTTAGATGCAGTGTAATAGGACTGTTCTTCACCTTTTTTATTTTTTTGGATGAATACCCATGTTGTTACCAGATCATGCTCTATAACCCATGTTATTAAGACATTAATTGTACTACTGTCACGGGAAAGTGTAACAAAATTTATGGTGAGGGTGATTTTGGGCCGGCCAGCTCGCTACCGCGATGCATTATAGCTGCTTGGGATGAATTCTATCTTTATTGTGTTATAACATCATGACAAACAGCTGAAAAGATTAGATATGAGAAAGGTGGTTTTTATATTTCGAAAATATCTGCAATTATTACATACGTCAAAGAGATGATAGTGGCTAGAAGGATGAGTTAGCAATGCTGTCCTGAAAAGACTACGAATGTCCTTAAACAGGATCATGTTTTGATTATCGATCTTCGTACTGTTAATTCAGAATCCAATCATGATTTAATCGTACCAAGAAGATATGATTATTAGTGCATGAAGATTGTAGATCGCAAGCCATGTGTGTGGGGGGGTGGGGGGGTGGGGGTGGGGTGTGAGAAAAAGGCAATGATGAACCAAGAGCCTTAGATTTTCTTTTCTTTATTTTTGTTGTCGATGTTGATTGAAGATTAGAGCGTAGCCAAGGGAGAAAGACAAGATGAATGAATAAAAGTCAAAAGGGTTTGTGATAGTCGGTGTTTGCAATTTAAATTTAAAGGTGTAAAAAAGATATGAGTTGGAGGAGCTTTTCAACAATGGAGAAATTTGGTTAAGGCAAATCACATCAAAAAGGGTAATTAATTAGAGAAAATGAGGATTGTGAAAGCTAGTGTCGCAAGTAAGCACGATCCAGGAAAGGTAGCACCGACCTTTAATGATTAATGCTTTTGAATAATGAGATGCATGCAATCCTGTTAGTTTTTACAGCTCAAGCACTAGTCATATATAATGAACCAAAATCTTTTTCCTACTGTATTTGCACCAACTTCCCTTCATATATATATATTCGGTGATTGATCAGACACACTATAGCTAGACAACTTCTCCTGCTAAGGGTTAACTCACATAATGTTGCGTTTTTTTTTTGATATGACCCATTTAATTTTCAAGGAACTCCACTAAATCCGTACATCCTTTTGCAACTAAGGACAATTTTCTTTTAACTTGCACCATCATTTCCACGGGTAGACGGGGTAGTTGTGTTCCTTTTGACCTTACCATTCATGTCTTTTTTTTCGGCTTATTTCTTTTTCCTCTTCTCCTTTTTTTCCTTTTTTTCACATTCTATCCTCGAACTATTACTTTATTATCAACATCCTCTCCATACCTTGGATTGCATCAATGTTTTTCTCATACTACCAAAAAGCGGCAATTAAAGACTATTTTTTATCTTGGAAAAAGATAAAAATTAATGTTCTTTAACAATTTTTAAAAAGACAAAAATACCTATACAAATTTTGAAAAAAGAAAAATTTGAAGACCCATAGTACCTTTTTAAATTTTTTTATTAAAAGTATTTTTGTTATCGTTGATAGTTTGGGATATTGACGCAATCTAAAATTTGAGAAGACATTGACAATTAGTGATAGAGTAATTGTGAGGCTAGTTTTTTTTTTTTTTTTTTTTTTTTTTTTTTCATGTGTGTCCTATCCTCAAAAGATCATTAATGCAGGAGATCTATCTATTACACGTGATTCAAGTCTATCTTAAGGGTGTGTTTGGCAAAAGACTTGAAAAAAGAAATAGACTGAAACTGTAGCAGATTTAATTGATGTGGAAAAAAAAAAAAAAATTTGTTTTGTAGTGATTTTTTTATTTAAATAATAATAAAAAGTGATTGATGTGATGTAAAAAATAAGAATGTTTTGGTTGATTTTGAAAGGAATTTTTTGGGGTTTTGGGTTACACCATTGATTTGGATACTGCTCTTTAATTCATTTCACATATATAAACAAAGCATCCTGACCCAATTAAAGGAATCCAAATGACTTTAATACATACCGACAATGCTTTCATTTTCCTCAGCAGGCAGGGTGCTCTTGGGTCAAAATAGGTGTGCTGTGTGTGCCTTAGCCTAACTGGATCTCTAATAAGATTTCCCTTTTGATATCAAATCCTGAAGAGAGAGTTGTTTCTGAGTGTCCAAGTTGTAACGTTGTAAACTAGTGACAGTTGTGAGTTTGCATGTGCATCATAATTGCTTACATAACAAATTCACTCACAATCATTCTTTTCATTCAAAATGCATTGAATTTCACAAAAAGTTTGGTGCTTAGTTTATGAAAAATCTGCAGCTAACAACAATGTTAACAGGTGCTGGAGTTCATGATGGAGCGCTTGTGTCATCCTCATTTTCACTCAAATGCCATATATGGCTATTCATTTGTCATCATCGTCTACTTAATATTAAGCATAAAGGTCATGGTGGAGACTCTAACTACCTCATGCATGTTCCCGCCCTGCTCGTTGCTCCCTTCAAAATACCAATACAATAATGTGCTTTCATTTCAGCAGCAAGTGAAAAGAAGAAAGAATATTAGTGAAAAGAACAGTACTTGTGATGCAAAAGCATTTGCCAGCTAGCCCGTTGGCACCCACATTGACCAAATGTGCTATTAGTAGGCAAATCTTGTTGATGGATCCGACTCTCTTTTGCTCATTCTCTAAGACTGAGTGCCAACATGTTCTTTTTCAAATTGACCATATATGTTCCCCGTTCCACATTTTGTTCATGGTGTAGAAAAATGTACAAATGGGGCATCCCAAAACATCCAACTCATACCTAAACCGAGTTGAGAGATTTCGTGCAATAACACAGCTTCATGTGAGAGTCTATTTAAACCCCACTTGCCTAGGACCCCCACATGGTGGCACGGGTGTGAAACGAGCTGATCGCAACTCCCGTGTGAACACAGCCATGGTGGAGTTTGATTGGTCATAGAAGCCCATATTAGGACATGAGATTGCTTTTCTGCCTTTCATCATTAGTTTACAGTAAGAAAGGCCTTAATGGTTTCCATCAAGAGATACTTTCCACAAAATGCAGACAAAACCTAATAACAACGGGCCATGTCATAATAAATTAAACCACCAAAAGTCCCATACGAATGCATTTCCACCTCCAACTCCCTTTTCTTTGTACTGCGGGAATGGAATATCTGTCACCTTTTGCGAAAGCTTAGATAAGAAAGGGAACAAGCAATGATGATGTTATAAACGTGAAGAACCAGGATATGATTGATTGAAGTATGGGATTATATATGGTCAAAGGCTCAAAGCAAAATATCGCATCTCTGCGTTACTGAGACACAAACTGAGCGGGTTCTGTACTTAGTAGGATCAATAAAGCTGAATTTAATTATGGGGGTAGATCATCCATCCCATATTGCTATAATCATTCCACCACGAACTTAATCAAAGCCTCTATAAACCTTAATTTCCCTCCACCATTTTTTTTTTAAAGATCTTCATTACATAGACTACGAAAATTACTGAATATTTTAGAAATCTTGTTCGCAAAAAAGAAAAAGAAAAAGATAGGCCTCCATTAACCCCCCAATATCTCAAACTAAGATACCCCACATAAAACCTCCCTCTGTTTCTCTCTCTCTCTCTCTGTTTCTCATGCAAAACATTCGCTAGTTTTATCAAAAGACAAAGTTATGTGTCTGTCCAGGCAGCAAAAACTGGCATGTGAGGCATGGAGAGTGCAGACCTCAGTTGAGGTGATGGGATCCAAGAGTTGACAGCACCAGTTGGACTAGTACTGAACAACTTGGAGGCTGACGGGGGCAATCCAAAAGGCACTGGTAAGCTTGTTTTATCCGGGCTGCCTTCTCTTGAGCTGCTCAAGCTAGTCACCAAAGATGACGCATTTGACAAATGAGTTCCCATCTTCACCGAATCTTCTACCTCTTGCTGAATCATATTGTCTGAAGCCACTGGAAAAAATTGGGTTCTGTAATTTTCCATTTTGGGTGTCTTGTGATGAAGCTCCTGGGAGGACTGATAGAGCGCCATTTTCCAATCTGATTCACATTCATCATTCTTCTTTTGGAGAATGGCTTCCCCGTTACCACTATCAGTAGAAGTAGAAGGGTTGTTCAAAGCCTTAATCGTGGATCCTGTCTCCTTATTTCTCTTAGCTAGTTCTCCAGCAAGAAGGGTACTGCTTGCCATGATACGTTCCACATCGTACCTTGTTATGTCAAAGTTTGTTACAGCACTTACGCCACGAAACTTAATAGCCGCTATGTCATACGCTTCAGCTGCTTCCTCTTGGGTACCTAAAATTTCAATTCAATGAGAACTTGAACGAGTGAGAACTACAGAGTCACAGGGTTCCAATCTATACCATTAAGATTAAAGTTGCTTTTTGTGTTTATGTTTGTGTTTGTGTCTGTGTCTGTGTCTGTGAAAGAACAGAGCCTTATCAAAAGCAATTGGTCTCACTGACCATAAGTCCGGTTTCTAGTGGCTCATGATCAGCCTTATGGTGGCCGAAAAGACATGGGTTCAAAGAGCGGGTTTCAACATTCACAAAAGCACACCCTTTAATCTCTAGATTATAAATTAAATATGGTAACACAATTGCAGATTTTACTCGGACCATTCAGTAAAATGATCAAATATTTCATTGAGGAGACTCGAGTCAAGATTCAAGAGAACTCACTAAATGTCCCAAGATAAAGATCCTTGTTTCCCGCAACCCTTCCAATCCGAGCCTGCCATCGTCCATGTTGATGGTGTCTGCCATATATGAGAACAGAAACAGAGATTTCAGGGGAAAAGAATTCATCTTTCTTAATAGGTAAGCATATTAAAGCAAAAATTACAATACTACATAAAACCAGGCTAGTAGGACCTTGTCACTCCTCTGTACATTGAAGCCCCCCTAGAGAATCCACTGCTTTTCCTGCGTAGGATAATAAAGTTGAGTGACATAATGAGCAAACAGGATGGGGCATGCACCTTAGCAGCATGAAACCAAAAAAAAACCTTCTTAGATGGGCAACATATTCCTGTCTGGTCATGTTCTTCATTTCTTCAAGTTCTTTTTGATAATTTTCCAACTACCAAAAACACATCATCACAGTTGCATTTCAGTAATCCAGATTACCGTAACCTACCTTGACAGATTGGAATATAAAAGGAAAAGAATCATTACAGGAAAATTGATGTGAGTGGAGGGTCCCCAATACTTGAGTGCTGCAAGATCGTAAGCTCTTGCTGCTTTTTCTTCCAAATCATAACCCCCTGAAATTGAATTCTTGGAATGACTTGACGAAACAATAAATGACAGAATATGTTAGTATGCTTTAGTCATTTTAAAAGAGAAGACTTACCCAGATAAACTAAGAATCATTGTTTCAATGGAAATGGCATCCCCAGCCAAGAAAGAAACACCAAAAATCAGCGACAGTATTGATCAGGAAAAAGAATTGAAAGTGACCAAAAATAGCAGAGGCATCCAAAGTAAAATATCGTAGGGGAGATTATAGATAGGTTGTTTTTTTTCTTTCCTAACCTTGCCTTCCTTTCCTGCTCTGACCTTCTTTCTTGCAACTGTTGTCCCACAGATGGGCTTCGTATCTACCCGTCCATCTATGCCTGATCATGAACAATCAGAAAAGTCAGAAAAAAATACAAGAAAATTAGGAAATAATGTGAAGAACAATTTTTAAAAAGGAAAAAATAAAAGCTTTTCAATTGAAGAAAAATAAACATAAAGACATACTATAGAGGGAGAGAGAAAAAAATCAAGAAATAGAAGAGAATTACCTTGTAACACCCCTATACTGGGAGGTTCTTTGCCCAAATGTATCCAAGGACTTCCTATGAACAATTTGCTTCTGATCCACCTTTTCAGGCCCTCTTTTCTTTGTATCCATGTCTATATAATCAGTGGCAGTGGGTGAGATGCGTTGAGAAGCTGTGACGCAGCTTGATTGGGAGCCAGGGCTCATGGACAAGCTCAAAGACTGTAAATCCCCATATGTCATTGCACCATTGTCACCCATGCAACCAATCATCTTCTGCTCCACCGAATGGTTAGCTGAATAGTTCCTTGAGACCCAGTTCTTGGCGCCATCATCTGCCATTGTTGGGAGCTGAAGATTGCAATCTGCAAACTGGGACTCCCTGGCCTCCTCTAACATCATATCATGGCTTCTAAAGCCAGAGTAATATGAATAGTGCTGTGACTGTTGTTGCTGTCGGGAATTCTGTTGGAAGTGGTCAAGGCAATTTTGGCTGTTGGCCTCATGGTCTGGGTTATGGTTGTAAAACATGCTGTCTAAGCTGAGAGCCATAGCTTCTCTGTCATTGCTTTCATAGTGATGGGTCCCCATGGTTGCACCACCAAAGAAGTCCTCCAGCTTTGGGGTTGAGGTAGTTACCATTGCTTATAAAAAAAAAAAAGAAAAAAAAGTCAAAGACGGAAGAGTCCAGAAGTTGAAGAATAAGATTTTTACCAAAGCCCAAAAGAAAAGAATAATAGACGTTTTGAGCTAACCTTGTGGTTGTGACCTGGTGAGAGCTTCCATTATACAGAGAGAACCATCTGACTTGAGTGGCATGACAGACAAGGGGGAATAGAAACCAGCATTTTCTCCTTGGGGTTCATAGTAAGCACCATAGTTAAGGTGAGGTGGGGAATGGAAAAAGCTTGTTGGGACTGCTGCAGAAACAGTAGCAGCAGCAGAGGAAGGAGGACCGTCCATGGTGATGTGCGGAGAGAGAGAGAAACCCAACCAGTTAGTGTTGTTGTTGTTGTTATCATCATCATCATTTTCCATGGATTTCATCTTCTCTCAATGTTGCTTCTTTTCCCACTAAATAGAGATTCTTGGGGAGTTTCTCTTGAGGCAAGGCAACTCAATCATTGGGAAAGATATAAACTAATCATACCAACATCTATGTGCTTCCCTCCATTTTGAAACCCGGGTGTTTTGTTTGGTAGCTGCAGCACTGATTGGACCGTATCTAACCACTCATCTAAACAAAAAGAATGAGTTCCAGCACAAGCGATGCTTGCTGGGCATCCTTCCTGCATTCCATAGGGATCTGTGTATGAGAAAGACCTCTTCTTTTGCTTTAACATACGCTCCCCCTTGCCTTCTTTTGCTTTTGTTTAAGACCACCCCCCTCAAACCGCATTAAAGATCAATAGACAAAGAAGATAAATAAAAAGACCAAAACGCTGCATTCCAACAAACCTCTCAATAGTCAATAGTCTCATTTGGATAGTCTGCTCAGTACCCAAAAAAAATATATATATCCTTCAGCTCAGCTGGCTTCAGTCATGACTCATAACCAAAGTCTCCTCTCCCTCTCTAATTTCTAAATATGTTGTTGACTCACAGACCATATTAATGTTATACTGGGCTTTGCTTTAATGGTCTCAGCCTCTGAGGCCCTGAGGGCCTTCAATTAGATTTCACGGGCAGAAGACAAACTCCCCCTCCAGTCACTTCACAACAGTCGCGCAGTAAGTAAGTGTACTGACCTACTGCTATACTTTGCAACCAGAGGATAGGTATCTACGATCTTTATCTCATAAGACAAGGCTCCACGACACCGTTTCCAAAACCCGCTTGGAAGTCAGGACAAGTGATGGCAAGTCACACACTCTGACTGTCTTCTTGGCTCTTGCCTTAGCCTGCCCTCAAGTATTCTCTGCAAAATGAGCTAAATGTTGACATTAGGGATTTTGGGGTCGTCCAATTTCAATGAACTGCAGGAATATGTAATTTTAAAAATTCGGACTCTTTATTCAAAATTAACTTCTAAATTTAATAATGTAAATAATAAAACATAAAATTAAAGTTAAAAGGGTTGTTGGACCATTATTTAAAGTAGCTGCCCTTCCAAATGTGATAGGTCAATCAATCCCTCAAAGTGTGAGGGGTGGTCGGTCACCCTAAGTGCACCATCTCCAAAGGGTGTGAGGGAGGACTCGGCTTAATGAGTAGTGCTGTAACACCCAAGTCTCACATTGAAAAAAATGAATAATCTACATAGAGATTGTGAAATTCACATTTCTTCTTTCTCTCTCAAAATCCTTTCCCAATTTTAAAATTCGTATTTCTTTCCTTGTTATAATAGAAACTTTGAGAGTGTTCTAGGTTGATTTCATTTCCTACAAAACACAATCAAATGTTTAAGGGTTTATGGGCTCCATTGTATTCTAAGTGTTTTTTTATATCCAGTGTGTACCAATTGGTCAGAATTTGTGAGAAAAAAATAATTTATTAAGAAAAGCAACTATGTTACACACCATGAGTATTTACCATTAAAAAAAAAAATGTATTAAAAATCTTGAGAAATTATTTTTGTATCCATGTCACCACAATCCTTGAGAGAACTTCTTGTTGACTTCATAAAACTCGATGTAACTTCTTTCAAAAGATGGCATAAGATTGAATTAAGATCCATTTCTTTTGAGCCAAGTGAACCTTTTGAATGAGAATATATATGCTCGAATTATTGGTTGTTTAATGTATGTAAATGAAATACACACGATATGGGTATAAGACTATATAAATTAATATTAAGTTGACTTATTTAATTAAATGGGTCAAGCTCCTCAACCCTAACCCACTAATTTCGTGTAGAAGTCGTGTCAAAAATTGTCAACGCTAAATAAAAGTATTAACTTGTGTAGTGCAAGCACATAATAAAAATGCTCCATAGTGGCTTTGTGATAATTAAGCAGAATATTAAACAAGGGGGCCATTCAATCAGTAGGGGTTGCCCCATTTATTATAGAAAGCTTGGACCCCAGTTGGCCTTAATAAACGTCATCATAGATTTGCATGCAAATTTGCATGACCAAGTTCATGGAGACAGATTTTCTGGAGGGAATGATTTGGTATGAAAAGAGAGTGGGGGAGTGAAAGTTGTAGCAAAGGACGGGGGAGAATGTAGGGAGACTCTCTTTTTGATTGCAGTAATGATGAGTAAATCCACTCACCAAAGCACCGAGGCCAATAAAATTTTACTAGAAATAGTGCATTGCCTAACAAAAGACCAACTCTGTACTCCCTCGATCGGCAAAAGTTGCTTTCTTTATTTTTTCACCATTCTTTTGGTGGGAAGCAGATGGGGAAGGATTGGCAGTGCCTCTTTTCTCTGCAATATTGTCTTGTTTTGATTCGACCTGTCATTAACTTTTTGTTAGCAACGTGGTTATAAGTCCTTTTGCCTTCACTAAATATGGACCGTTATGCCCTTTGGGAGTCGTCCTATATATATATATATATATATAAATCCCCTCCTGTTCAATAATTTATTCATAAACACTTTTGAGCATGCTCTGAAGTTTAGTTTGCTTGTTAATTGTTAATTATATAACTTTTTGTTGGAGTCAAGATTGGTTTTATCGGAGTCTGAGATAATTGAATACAAACTATTTTGATTTTGATTTTTCTGTCAATTTATCTGGAGGCCACAAATGAAAATCTTGCTGCAGCATCTATCTAGTATGCAAGTATCAAGTAGCATCTAGTGAGTTTTCAAATCTAAAGCCTAGTAATTGTTGGATCTCGATCCTGCTTCAATTCCCGACAGTAGTGAGATGCTTGAAGAAGAGAAATGGGAATCTTTCAATTAAGTTGGTACGTACTGTCTGTTGAATACCCTTTTTCTAGTGCACGAAAGCAGATGCTCCCTAGTCCCTCCCAAGCTCTGCTGCTGCTGTCTCTGGAATTTCCTCTTATAGAGCATGAAAGCTAGCAGCATCTAACTTACTTAGGGGACTCGTCTGACTTTTTCATTTTCTTGGAAGAGTACGGTGGGTGTGGGAGGCACTCTATCAAGCTACTATTTTGAATCTAGTGACCGGTCTTTGACACAAACTAACTACACCTCATCAAGCAATTGAACCAAAATAAATAAATAAATAAAACAACGTACTATATATATATATATATATTTTGTCATTTATTTTATTTTTGTTTCATTTAAAAGCTAGCTAGGCTATCAATTAAAGGGCCGGCCTTATTAAGAAATGGTAATATATATTTCCTAAATAAAATATTCAAGATTCAACTATACAAGACCGACCTTCTTGTTGAGGTTGAAACGAGTTGAAAAGAAGAGATCTCTCACCCAAAGCGGAGACCATGTAAGCATGGCAAACAACCCCGTCATGTGCCCAAATATGATATGCTTTGGTGGTCTAGGACTCAAAACTTTCTTCACTACATGTCTTGCAAATTAATAACGTAGCATCAGTGGCTTTACCACCCTGTGAAGCCCTAGCTCGGTCTACAATGGCCTCATCGAATTCTTTATAAAGTTTCCAATCATGATTTCTCAATCCCTCCATATTTGCACTGCCAAAGTTTGATCTTACGGCCCCAGGCATTAGTAGCACAACATTGATACCAAAAGGCCTTAATTCAAGCCGCAAAGTGTTAGACATGGCATGCACCGCAGCCTTGGTAGCACAATAGGATCCTGCCCATGGGGTTGGAACCCGGCCCACAATGCTCCCAACATTCACAATGCTCCCACTACGCCGGGAAGCCATGTAGGGGACCACTTGTTGCACCAGCCTTAATTGCCCCAAGGTGTTAATTTCCCAGGCTTTTCTAATCGTGTCCAGTGGAAGCTCAGCCAAAGGGCCGCTACTTCCAACTCCAGCATTGTTGATTAGAATGTCAATGTGACCACACTTGGATATAATAGTGTCAACGGCAGATGCTACACTCTCATCAGAACCGACATCAAGTTCGAGTGTCTCGATGTTGTCTGATGGCAGCAGGTCTAACATGTCGTGCATGCGTTGGGAGATGTCAGAGGCAAAGACACGGCAATTTTGCTCCGCAAATGCCTTGCAATATTCATAACCAATGCCACCTTTAGCACAGCCAGTGACTAAAACAACTTTATTCATGTCACCCATGTTTGTTTTTCTTTTCCTCACTCCTCACCTCACCACTCTTAATTATATATAGGTTCAGAAATGAAGTAACTATATAGAGATCTCCGTCAAGCTAGCTATGCGTTCCTTGTTCATGGATTAATTCGATCAATTAGCTCTGCCTCTAGCTAGCTGGCTGTTGAATGAATATGCTCCAAATTAAGAATATGCTTTTTCCATCAAGATCGGCCGGCTATATATAACTGGGGCCTTCTTCACTTTTCAGTTGTATGCTGCATGCGGTACTACTCTTTAGCGTCACAAACGATGTGATCTTTGGAATGTTCATCGGTGCATATATATATATTATTCATATGCCAGGTAATTTTATATATATATATATATATATCTATCTATATATATATATATATATATATATGTTGATCATATGTTATTTTTTAAAAAATACAACTGATGATAGCTAGGGAATAGAGCTAGGCTCGTGGGCCAACAACGACGTACAAGCTGCAAGAAGCAGCAAATTAAACATGCATAAAGCAGCAGGCAAAATACAAAGGACTATCGAGTAGGCAGTAGCTAGTACTGTTTAACATATTTGTTGAAATATCCCAGACTTCACCCACCACCTATTTTTAGACGACCCAAACCTGCTTGTAAACTCAACAGATGGGAGATAAATAAGAAGAGCTTTTCAGATATTATTTCCAGGTAAATGATAAGTCATTTTCATCTTCTGGGTCAATGTAGAATAAGCATTAACTATTTAATTAATATATAAGAGACCCAAGCATTTTCCTTAGGCTAGCCAAAAAAAATTAATAATATGATTCTCTCTTATTTTTAAGAATAGTAAAAAAACATAAAGAAATAATTAATATTTTAAACAAAATAATTAAAATGCTGAATTGAATATAGTGCTTTATAGGGGTGAAATAGCGGTTGCGGTTAGCGGTTAGTGGCTAAAACCGCTAACCGCAACCGCCTAGGCGGTTAGTAAATTTTACTAACCGCCTCCGCTAACCGGGTAGCGGTTAACCGCCCGGTTAGCGGTTAACCGCTTTGGAATAACCGCTTTTTTTCTAACCGCTTTTTTGGGGCTTTTTTTGGGCTTTTTTCTTTGGACCGATTTTGGGCCGGGTTTGGACCGGGTTTGGGCCGGTTTTGGGCTCACTTTAAACATTTTTTTTCTCATTTTAAACATTTGTTTTTTCCCTTTTCATGGCCATTTTAGCATTAAAAATTGCTATATACCAAAATCTTGTTAGCCACCTTCTACAAATCTACACATCATATAATATACAAATAAAATTACAACAAAATCATCACTTCACTTGTAGTCTTATACATAAACTCACAAGCAAGTTCATACACTCACACATAGAAATTAAATAAAACACAAACAAATTCATAAACTCACAAGCAACAAAAAAACCAACATATATGGTTAAACTTGAAGCTTGAGACCCATTTCAATCAACCAAAAAAAACTCATAAACTCACAACTTATTGTTATTATATATATATATATATATATATATATATATATAACATAAATATATATTATATTTAAAAAAAAAAACGGTTAGCGGGTAGCGGTTAGCGGTTAGCGGATTTTCAAAACCCACTAACCGCTAACCGCAACCGCCTAGGCGGTTAGCGGTTTTTACTAACCGCTTTCAAAGCGGTTAGGCAGTTAGGCGGATAGCGGTTAACGGTTATAGCGGTTAGCGGTTAGGCGGTTTTAAATTTCACCCCTAGTGCTTTATAAATAATAAACTAAAGAAAAACATTTGTTGGTCCATGTGAATGCTAACTCGGACAATAGAATGCGCATAAATTAAGTGAAAATCACTAATTTAAATTATCTAAATTAACCTAGAGCATTCACAATGGATGAGCCATATTTTTATGTAAAATGGCTTCTCAAAACTCACTTTTATCTAGTTTAGCTAAGCCATTTTTAAATGTCTCTACATCCAATTAGCTATATTTTTATCTATTCTATTAAAATATTATTAAAAGCAATAAAAGTTTTGGAAAAAAGAGAACATGTAAGAGGAAAAATGGGAAAAGTTTTGGAAAAAAAAGAACATATAGAGAAAAAGTAAGAAAAGATTTGGGAAAAAGAGAAAATAGGTGAAAGAAACAATGAAAAATAAAATAGCTCCCTTGAAAAGTGCAGCTACATTTAGTTTTATTTTTAGCTCTTCTAATCAAATATCTGTTTTACATTTTTTTTTTTTTTTTAAACATTTAAAAAGGCATTTTAGATAAAAGTAACATTTAGCTCTTCCATTGAGAATGCTCTAACGCGGACATGTAAAGAAAAGAAAAGAAAAAACATTAAAATGGGGGTGTTAATGGTATTTCAGGTGGGAACATAAAAAGCCAAACAAAATCTAAAAAAGATCCCTGAAATGGCCAACAGGTCAACAGAAAAAGTAATTCATGGATAGCAACGTAGCTAAGTGAGAGCGACCACAGAAGAGTGTTTGTGCTATGCTATACTTATTACATGGATGAATGGGGACTATAAGGTCAAGAGAGAGAGACTACCCTTCTCGATCAGTCTCACCATTAAAGTGCTTCCTCCATCAACCCAATGCCATTTTTCTGCAACTCTCATCGGCATTAATGTCTTTTACCCTTCTCTCTCTCTCTCGCCCCCAAATGCGCCATCTCACGTTCAAAAGTAAGATTCTCTCCACACCTAGCCTAGCTTCGTACTTTGGTCACTGCATCATCCAGTAAATTCATATAAAAAAAAAAAAAAAAAGAAAAAGAAAACAATTGGAAGAAAATACACGTAGGATAGGATCCGTTTACTCTTTCGCATAGTTACGAGGTCATCGGGTGGGATGAAGGCTGGGACTAGTCGATCTTTATGTTAGGCCTGTAGCCTAGGCTTAACCCAAGAGACCCTACTAGATTTTCTTTCACAGACAAGGAAACCCCAAAAGATATAGGAGGAAAGCAAGCAATTGCCAAACCGATTTCCTATTAACTTATTCAACTCACCAAAATATCCACATTCCTGTGACCCCGGCCTATATTGTCTCAAACTGAAAGATACTAGCTAGTGCAAACAGAGAAACTTCTGTACAAAGTTTGAATATAACTAACATGGAGATTGGTGCCTGGTGGGGTTTCTTCCAAAGAAGAATCCAAAACCTTTCACACACCTTGCTCTCAATTTAGCTCCTCCAAATATGGTTTAATTTGCTTTCTAATTTTTCTTTGTCTAGTTCACTACAGCACAACATGTGAGCTAAGTGATCTCCGTGTTTTTTTTTTTTATTAATGGCATTTGGGCATTCTGTTTAGAGAATGTAAAGACATCGAAAAGGACAGCCACCCCTAACAGGTTTAACTTAATTATTGGCACGGTCACCAGCTTAATATTCCACATAATTCACCCAAAAGGAGGATATTATCAGCCTAGTCTGCAACTGTGTCTGTACAAGGAGGGGATTGGCATTTCAAGATCAACATATTAGAAATTAACACGGTATTACGTTAATTTGCCACATGCTTACAAGAAATTAACATTCAATCAGCAAGTTGTAAAAGAATGTAGGTATAATATTAGTACATAAGGATTAATGCAATTCTTCATACTCATCTAAAAAAAAAACTACTTATAACATGAAATGGATGTAAGGATAGAAGATTTTTTTAAAAATAAAATAAAATAATTATAAGTGAATATCCTAATAAATAAAATAAAATTTAAGGGGACATGGCTGGGGAGCTGGGTTTATTTTGAAAGTCCATAGGCCAAGGGCTGGCTTTGTACCACGGCCAGGCCCACAAGTGCGGTTTCTTCGTACTGTGACGTAGCACCATGGTAGAAGGTAATTAGCAACCTAATAAACTGCAAGCTTAAAAGTTAAATTGGGCCAGCTCGCATGGTGGCGGTAGACCCTAAGTGATTACCAGTATCACTCTTTATGTCAGGCCCATAACCAATTCATTAAAGCCTGCCCGCAATACAGATATAAACCAGGCCGTCCTGTGTATCATAACAAATCATTTGTGGAAGACCAGAGTACCTGACCTCCTACAAATGTCTTCTTCGTCTTTATTTCATTTGTGACGTGACTAGCGTAATAATGGTCCATCTAATCCACTTACAAGGATTAGTGGGCTTGGGTATTCAGTTAGTAGTTGGTTGTAGAACTAGATAGGCCCATTTAGTTGCTTTTTGCTTATAGTTGTGTTAAAAAGGCCCAAAAGCAAGATAGTAAATCAATGACCCAAAAAAAAAAAAAAAAAAAACCTGATTTTCCTTCTTTACAACATTTCTTTTTTTCTTTTTCATTATTATTATTTATACTTTTTGCTACTCTTTTTTAAGACGTTGCTAGAAAAATATTTTTAAATTAAATTATAATGAAATAGGCTACTTTCACTAGTGCACACTGCATAGTATTTATCAGCATAACAACTTTGAACCAGAAGGCTAATTACACTTCAACTAGTTGAATCATTAGCATGAAATTATTGCAAAAAAATATCATGTTTACTTACTAAATTTGATTATGGTTTAATTTTGTTCTAGTGGTCAGCAACCCATACAAACAACTCAGGATCCCCCTATCATCACAAAAGACTACATACATGCATTTAAGCAGCTATGCAGATATACATATAATATAGGCGATACTACATAATTGCTGTCGGCAGATATTATTGGATTATAGATATTGACCGCATTTCAATTTATGCTTCATCAGATCAGACATAGAAGCAAAAATTCACACGGTATCTGGAAGAGCGATCCATTGTAAAGCTTCTTCATGCAGCTGGAACCCTGCAGCAGACATCAAATATATCATCTAAAGGGGCATGATCGCCTGTTCCTTCGTCTTTCCGCGCATACAACAATTCTTTCCCTTTAAAGACAAACATCCCTCCCTAATATAAGCGAAAACAGAAAGATCAATACATGGAAATAATGCCTAAGAGTAAACAAATTTGAGGACATACAGGAAAACAATCCTTGATTATTAGACAGAATAACCTAACCTGTTGCAGTACACCACTTCTATCATCTGGGGTGGCTTCAATGGTATAGTTCTTCAAAGCCTTCTGCAGAGCCTCAAATCTTGAAAACACCTTGGCCTGTCACGTCACAGTTAATTCATAAAACATCATCGTATACACCATGCAAAATGTACAGCTAAAACCATTTTGCAGAAAGCAGAAGATGTTTACACTAGCCGGACTGAAAAATGTACGCCCAAAACCATGGTATAAGCCCAAAATGTCATATGCCTGAAATAAATTTTGTTTGAGTCAGAATTTACAATCACTAAATGATAAAAAATCACGTATGGGCATCATTAATGTATGTACTAAACAACATATTACCGTACGGTCAGGATCAGCATACAGGCAATCCACTGGAAATGGTAGCTGAATATCATGGAGAAGAATCAGCTCCAAAAATCAAGTAAAAGCCAATGGTAGAACTATACAAAGACAATACAAAATGCAATGATGGCTTTGGATCCCCCTGGAAATCAACTGACATATCGCAATTTCCATTGTAGTAGAACAATCTGCTGGAAATTATGTCTCCAGTCTGAAAGATTCAGCTAGAATCTATAGCCTAGATTGTAGTTCAACCACTGCCAATGAAACTTTAACATATCCAACAATGACCAAATATCTGTTTAAGTGGGCAAACTGATTTCCTTTTTCAGGATGAGGAGAAATAATTGTCGTTGGATTGAGGCAGAAAACAACCACATGTGATTAGTGTAACATACACAGTTAGCCTAAATTCTCAAGTTGTGCAAAATTCTGTTTTTTTTGTACCTCCATTTCACCAACAGTCAAGGTACTAGGTATATTAAAAGGACATAAGCCCTTACTTAAGATGAGATTAATAATTTGTCCATTAATCAAAGTTTCTCTGCTACTGGGGCAAGGCAGGAGTGATTCCATCCAATAAGAGAATAGGAAGAAAAATTATTTATAGAAAGTCTATTAAAGATCAATGACAAAAATGCTTATACATAGCTAAAGAATATAAATTTGTTCAGACTAGCTACAATCTGTCTAAAATCAACTTAGGATAAAGTACAAAATGGGGAATTTCAGCTGGGTTTGTTCATATTTTATCAAAACCACAACTTTTCAGACGTGAGTTCATGGGTATGTCGGCAAAGCTTCCAATTTTCTCAATAGAAACAGATTAAAGTAAAATAGGGTGAATTGGAGTACAAAATTTCAATTTTCATAACAGAAACAGATTCATGTAGAATATTGTTAAAATAAAATATAAAATATAAAATATAAAAAGAGAATGCGGCTACATTTTGTTTATATTAATTTATTGTTTACATTGGTAAGGTCAAGGTGTAACAAAAAAAGGCAAGAAGTGGAAAACAGGGCAATGTGTAAATAAGGTAAAGGTGGGATGTGCTGAACAACGCAACCTAACAAGAAAAATATAAATGAATTCTTTTAACAAATCGTGTGAATGGAGGAGTATAAACTGCTGCTGAAAACAAAGTGGGGTAACATATGAAGGGAAAGAAACAGACCCACCCGGTCAGCGAGAATCCGAGCTTTATTAGGAGTGCCAACACCAACAGCAACTAATTTCACACCCGCTGCATCAAATCTCTGTTTGGATTCTTTCAAAGTAGAAGCAAGTTCCCAACTTTGAAAGAAGAAGAAGCAAAGCAAATGACCAATCAAAACAAAGTCCAGCTTTTTCTGATAACAAATTAGAATAATACTAATGCAATCCACAATTACCAGCAAGGGCACCCAAAGTGCCTCAAAAGTGCAACAACAGCTATTCCCTGGAAGAAAAATGGATTCATAAGCAACAATCTTAGGGTTTAAAAAAAAAAAAAAAAGAGTAAAGGTTGAAGGAGGAAATTAAAGGAGTGAGAAATATGGGGTACGTTGTCCTGGTCCCATAGGTGCTTGAACAAGACGGGGTCACCAGCAGCGTTGAAAATCGTAACATCACCGAGGACATGACCAACGTTAGGGACAAATTCGGAAGTGGAGGCCCTCGCCACGACACGAAGCGATGTTCTACTACCAACGCCGTTGGGGCTTGTTGCTTTCAACGACTGGTAAAAGGTAGCAGTGGAGGGACGAAGATGGGACTTTGGGCCGACGAGAGATGCTGGAGTAGTCGTTCGTCGCAGGCTCAGGCTGGTGGTTTGTAAGGTTTGAAGAGGTACTGTCAAATTCAAGGCCATGGCTTCGGGGAGAGAGAGACTTAGCAAGAGTACTAATTAATGGTTGGCCGTTATTTTATTTTCTTTTTAAAATAAGTAATGCAAGGGGAGGAAAATTTGGAATCAGGTCCCTCTCTCTCTTAATTCCAACGATTCAGGCCACTAATTCATTTCGAAAACCAATGACTTGGATTAAGCTATATTTCATCAATTTTTTTTCTTTTAATAATATATGGCATTGTTCCTTATAAGGTGGTGCGACCACCTCTAAAAATTCGGGGTGGTCAACCTATTTTAATTATGCTATCAGATAATCAATTACCCCTAGAAGAAGATGAGGATGGTCCGAGCATGTATGTGATATTTTTATTTTATTTTATTTTAACATAGCTCACAGAACGTGTTGGATCTTTAAAATTGCATAATCTATTTCAGGAAAAATTAGAAGGGAAGGTCCAGTAAGAGAGAAGCCGATCCGCTTTAACATAGAGGTAGAATTATCCAAAAATATTTTTTTAACAATTTTAACCCTACGTGAACAAAGACTAAATCCATAGGATCCAAATTCATATCTCATTAGCCATTTGGTATGGGATGTACATACTACATAGCATAGTTGTCTCTCATTGGGCTTGGGTTGTTGTGACCCCAATATAATTAAACAGTAGAATGGACTATACTTGGGTTATGGGCCTCAAAAGCCCAACCTAAATTGATCCAATCCAACCCAACCTAGCAGTTTGCAGAGTCGATTGAGCCCCTATGATTCCAACACGATTGTTCGCTTGACAGCCTTGACTGCGTTCTATTATCCATATACTATTTTCAGACCTTGAGAATAATCCCCTTTTTTTTTTTAGCAGGGATTCTGAAATTCAGAGTGGATTAACTTGAAATTTGTCCTCCAACGTTTTATTTATACCCCGTCGGGTGGCTTATTTATTAATTATTATGGATATAAATAATTATTAGAGGCCTACTCAAACTGCATCTACCCAAAAAAAATAAAGTTAAATACTATTTTAGTACATGTGGTTTGCACTAAAATAAAATAACCACCTAAAATTTTTAAAATATCGCAAATGGTACATGTGGTAAGCCAATAAACACATTTGGTATCTCTGTCAAAATTCTGTTAAGTTTTTTAACGGAATGCCACGTCTAAACGTGGGTGCCATGGTCAGCCCCAAGGGCAAACGATTTAAAAATAAAATATGACGTAGCACCCAAAAACTCAGGTACCACACCACGTGACACCCACGTTTAGACGTGGACCACCCCCAAGGTCAAACAATTTTTTTTTTTTAGTTTGGCCATAGGGGGTGACCGGACCACCCCCAAGGGCCATGGGGTGGTCCGGCCACCCTTGGCCGGCCATTGGGAGTGGCTCTCAAGCCACCCTAGCTAAAATGGGGTGGTCTGGCCACCCCTTATGGCCAAGATGGGGTGGCCAACCACCCCTTATTTTTTATTATTTATTATTATTTTTTGTTAGTGAAACAAGTCTCATTTGTGGTTTTATGATTTTTTTAAAAAAAATTCTTGTCATGCTATTCATTTTGGACTAGAGAGGATCCTACTCCTTTGAAGGTCGCAGGATCCTCTTCATTTCATATAAACTGGAGAATATGCAGTTAGTTATTGTGGATAAGTATTTCTTTTCACTTTTTAATGGCACAAAAATACTCATCAACTATAACTAAATGATATAAACTATTAATGACATTGAATGCACATTAATAAATAGATTGTAGGAAGAAGGAAAAGGATAAGGATGTGGCTCCTAATTTTCATTGAAGGACTTTGAGAATATATAGTGCATCAGTTTTAGGCCATTAAGTACAAGTCTGCTACACGCTTTCCTTCCTATTAAGCACAATTTACAGGATCAGCATTTGCTGAAATTTTTAGAAAATTTTGGTTTATAAAATTTTTAAAGAAATTTTAGTTTTTAAAATTTTTAATTCAAAGCTATTCATTTTTTATCTAATGGTTATTGTTCTATCACATGTCCTACTACTAATACAATAATAAATATTTATTATTTTATTATTTTATTAATAGTAGAACACGTGGCATAACAATAATTTTTTTGATAGAAAATAGACGATCTAAATCTAAAATTTCAGAAACTGAAATTTCTTTAAGAAATTCAGTAAATCCAGATCGAGATCCCAATTTACAACCACTTGAGTCAAATCATATAATTAATGTGGTTCCGAGTATGGTAAAATTCAAGATTTGCATCCCATGGAGATGGAGAGGTGGCCCAGCCGCCCAGGTGGGCATCTGTCATCTGGGGGGCTAGATCTAGATAGCCTAGATTTGGGCGTGCGGTCACGTGGCAATGCATCTAGCCTCATGCACGCCAATGCCCCTGCACTGTCCTCAATAGCGATGGATAAGGACCCAATTTTTGAAACCGCTAGCGGACTTTGTATTGTAACCCAAGATGACCCAAAGAAAAGGAGTGATACATATTTAATTTTTTTTAAAAGTTAATTTTTAAATGATGTGTCATTAATTTATGAGATTTATTATTTTGGAAAGATTGTTACCAACTCATGGGATAATAACACATTATTTAAAAATTAACTTTTAAGAAAAAAAATTAAAAAATGTATCAATGCCATTCTCTATTCTAAAATGGACTATAAAATCATTTTAATAGCTCAAACAAAATAAAAGAAATTACCCACTTGACTTGTGGGGATGATTGATGGGGCTTGGTTTGTTAAAATTATCTTCCTCTTTTTATTTATTTATTATCTTATATTAATTTTTTTTCAAATAAAAAGTAAAAAATATCCTACAAAACACATTAACAAATATCACAAAAGCAATGTTTGTTTGTATTTTTATTTTAAAGATGATGTATTAATGAACAACTCAAAACAGAAAAAAAAATACCAACAAAATAATTGACTTAGCCACTTAGGGGTATCAACTTTCTTTTTTAATACATTCTCAAATTTGTTTTTGGCCAGGTTAAGGAAATTTTTGTAACTTCTTTTTCTTAATAATAGTAATTGTTTGCTTATTTTTTGTTTAGTAAGAAGGAAGAAACTGATGCAGATAGGATAAAGCTGGTAGAATGCTTTCTTCGAAATCCCGTTCGAATTGTCATATGTTATTTTGATGTTTTTACGTTTTACGTATGTGGCTATTCGGACGGCCATAAGTCCCGTTTGGACGGGCGTTGTAGCTTTATTTTATTTAAGTCGCCTTTATTTCATGTTTTATTAAATTTAGGGTTTTGAGAGTCTTTATTTCGTATTTTATTAGGTTTTGGATTTTGGGGTCTATAAATATTTACTTATAACTTCCATAAATGGAAATTATTGTTTATGATTTAGTTTTATCAATGAGAATATTTTGAGTTGAGTTTATTCTTCTTTTTCTTTTAAACTTTAAATAAACGCTATTATTTTAAGAAAATTTCTCAAATTATTGATAGAATTCAAATTTAAAATTATTTATGCGGTTCCTTATTGATATATCCACTACAGCCGACTAAATCGCGCTACATCCGAAACGTGGATAAACTTGTCCTACTGCATACTAAGCACAGTATGTTTGAGATGTGGAGTGTTTGGTTTAGTAATTGCTTGGTCTGCTGCTCCGTTTCAAGTTTCAACTCTCTCTCTCTCTCTCTCTCTCTCTCCAATTATTTTCTCAGCCCTTTTAAATACTCAGCTCAGCAAAGTACAAAGCCCACCCTCCAGATGCGTTCCTCTGTCTCTCTTTCTTCTGTCTATCGGAAGCTTATCCTCCCTCCGGTTCATGAACTCATGCTTAATTAGTAGAGTTATTGTAGATTGGTGGTATCTCCAAAATTAAATGGATTTTGGGGCGGGGGGTTTGGAGGGTTTGATGTGGCCTGAGGGGGGAGGGGGAGCTTCTTCCAAGGTCTCAAACCCTGAAACCAAGCCAAAGGGTCTTGGATCTGGGTTGGTGAAGCAAAAGAAGTCTGGGCCTCCTGAAGATGACTGGAAGAGTTCAAAAATTGCCAAAAGTGAAAGTCTTTCGGCCTACAAGACAATGCCGTTGCACCAGGCCACTCCTTTGCTGAGATCTAATGCTTTATCCACTGCTGATACTCGGCAGCAAGAGCATATGCTGAGCTTCTCTTCGGTTAAACCAGAGGTTCCCTTTCTCAGGAAGGATGGTGGGCTAGTAGAGAAAAGCACCCACAACTCAGTTTTTCCTTATTACCATCGCACACCTTCTGCTTACACTAGAAATGTTGGTAATCAGTACTACCTCTGCAATTTGTTCTCTCTTTTTTTTTTTTTTTTTTTTTTTTCACCCGGTGGGGTGGGGGTGTAAGGCGTGTGAGTCACATTGGGATGTGGAAATGTGACTTTAAAAGGGTGAGATTTAAGCACATCATTGTGCAGAAAAACGGGCTTTTACACTTGTTTGGGTTTCTTTGTTTTGATTATTGTTTCTTATTTTCATTTTTAATTTTCCATAATATGCGTGACTCCCATAAATGTTAGGGGCAAGTTATTTACATTGTCTTGTTCAGGATATGGTTCTGGAAGCTTGAATGCAAGCATGCATGTGACCTTTGCTGGGGTTAGCGGACCATTTACTCCATCTCAGTGGATTGAACTAGAGCATCAGGCCTTGATCTACAAGTACATCACTTCAAATGTGCCTGTGCCATCCAATTTGCTCATCCCTCTTAGGAGATCCCTCTACCCTTATGGCTTGTCCGGCTCAACTGCTGGATCCTTGCCTCACAATTCATGTAAGTTTGTTATTTCCTTAACGACACGCTGGGTACATAAATTTATATCTTGCGCAAGACATGCATAACTGACAACCATGTTTAGATGTTGCGTGCGAGTGTGGGTATGTGTTTCCCTAGTGGAGTTGTGAAAGACGAGGGGTGGGGGGTGGGTGGATTTGATGCAGGCGGCTGCTATTTCTTATTTATTCATAAAATTATGGAACCCCATATGTCTATGCCACCTTACTTTATTGTTGGTAACATGGAATTTCCAATTTACGTTGTTCCATGTTACAGTATCAGCAATGATGTCCAAGTTTTTAGCAGGCGGAAAGGTTAATCCAATATCCAGGATGTGCTTACAAAAAAAAAAAAAAAAAAATATCCAGGATGTGCAGTGTTTTTATATATAAAGTGACTGGCTTGGGTGCCTAATTCAAATTTTTTTCCCACTTTAGTCTGTTTAATCTTTTCATTAGTCCCTTTCTTGTTATACAGTGGAGTGGGGCTCTTTCCATCTGGGTTTCTCCGGCAATGCTGATCCTGAGCCTGGGAGGTGTCGTCGAACAGATGGAAAGAAATGGCGGTGCTCCAGAGACGCTGTTGCTGACCAGAAGTACTGTGAAAGACACATAAACAGGGGCCGCCATCGTTCAAGAAAGCCTGTGGAAGTGATACAGACTGGCCATGCCGTCACTGGGACCACTAATCCGAAAGTGATACCGATGACTTCTGTGTCATCATCGGTAATTCCTAGTGGTGGTGCATCCAACAGCCTCACCATCACGCAGCACCAGTTCAAGAACTTGCAGCCTGGTGGTGCTGCCAATCCTTCTGCAGATGCCCTTGTTGGCAGGTAACGGAGCATGCACTTTATGCATTAGAGCTTCTTATATCTGTTTAGTTCTTATAATCCCCTTTGAGCTTTATAAAATCATATTGATCTAACACAGTTTGCATACGTACACTTTTACTTCATTTGCTTTACTTTAAAGTAGACCCCGTCTTTCATCTTTACTTTGGTGAAAGAGACTAGTCCTTATAGTCGAAACTTAGGATTCCTTTTCTAGGGACATATCATTAAATGTGCCCTTTCCAATTTCTTTGGATAATGGAATTGAGGCCTTTATGGTAGAAATTATACTTAATTATAGAGGCTACAGGTTCTGCATAATTCTACTGATAATTGTAAGCTTTTTATTTTTTGGGGGGGGCCTTTGATTAGTCAATATTTCTACTTTTCTGAATTAGAGAGAATGTGTGTGGCAGAATGCAAGACCCACGGGGCCACTCTATGATGTCTTCCACGACCAGCCTGAAATCTAATGAATCTACTTTTACCATTTCAAAACCAGAGATCCCATTAGAAGAATTATCTCAGTCCTTGTTTGGACTAGTTTCTACTGATTCCCTCCATAATCCTTCACTTAGGGCCTCTAGCATAAATTCAAAAAACTATTGTTCGTTTCTAGACTTCAATGATCAGGAAACCCAAGACCAAAATCCACTTCGCCAATTTATTGATGACTGGCCAAAGGACCAATCGAATCGCTCAGTCATTTCTTGGCCTGAAGAACTCAGATCAGACTGTACCCAGCTCTCCATGTCAATACCTATGGCCTCGGACTTTTCATCATCCTCATCCTCACCAACAGAAGATAAACTTTCGGTTTCACCTCTAAGGTTATCTCGTGCATTTGAGCCAATTCAAATGAACTTGGGGATGAGCACTGAGCTTATTGAACCGACCCAGAATCAAACTAACTGGATGCCAATCTCTTGGGGTACTTCAGTGGGGGGTCCTTTAGGTGAGGTCTTGACCAACACCACAAACTCTGTAAAAGCCTGCAAGAACTCATCAGCTCTTAACCTCTTGATTGAAGGGTGGGATGGCAGCCCTCAGTTGGGTTCTTCCCCCACCGGTGTCTTGCAAAAGGCGCCTTTCAGTTCACTCTCAAATAGCAGTTCAGGCAGCAGCCCAGGAGCTGAGAACAAAAGGAGCCGTGAGGGAGCTAGTCTCTTTGACGATGTGCTTGGTTCAACTCTCGCAAGTTCCTCAATTCCATCCCTGTAAATCAAGGACAGACCTGGGCTAAAACAGGATTGAGATGGAGTTAACTAGTGAAGGAGAATCGAGATGCATGAAGTAACTGTTTTTCAGATGAATATCTTCTGTTTTTTCTTTTTCTTTTTCTTGTGGACGGTTATTTTAAAGTAGGGACTTGGCTGATTCTAGTTTCAATAGGTAGGTGTTGACGACTTTGGCTGTTGAGGACTTGCTGTCAACTATAGTTTTTGTTTTTGTTTTTTGGTTTTTTGGTTTTGGGTTATTAAAAGCAACCTGTGCTGTTTTAATGTCAGATATAATATGAGCTATTTGGATTTTCTCTGCTCTACAACAATTTGATTATTCACACAGGAACAAGTTTCATAAGTAGAAGGGCAAAACATCAGAATTGTGATATGTATATTCTTGAGAAAGTGAAAAAAAGAAAAAAAAGAAAGGAAAGTAATAATACCACGAGCTGTGAAGAGGATCTATGCGGGCTAGCTCCCAAAACAGTGGGGACAGGATAGGGCAATGATGGTGGCGAAGCTTCCAAAACAAATATTGATCATTGAGACATTTGACCCGCTGAAATCTAAATCGCAGCCATTCCTTTGATAGACCCCACTTCCTCCAACCTTCTTTCAGCTGGATGATTGCTCTCAACAGTATCTGCGTAATAAAAATCAGACTAGTGAAGTAGGTTGGAGTACCCTGAACTCCAGACAGGAGCCACACTTGTGGCCTGCCCGTCTGGCAGACCGCGCCATTGCCCTCTGCATAGTTATTGCCTATGGGGCCATGGGATGAGACTGCACCAACCACTGACAAAAGTTTCCATTATTTGGGTCTTAGCTGAAGGTCAGCTTGACGAAGTGTTAGATTTAATTTAGCTTAAAATATGACTTTGGTGTCTCAACTGGCCATGGGGGAGTTGAAGCTAACCTCATTTGGCCCACTGGCACATCTGAAAGAAGTTGAAATTATAGCATTCTATGTGATAAAGAGTAAAAACTTAGCCACTCATAGTTTTAAAGTACATTACAATATATAAATAAAAAGACATGGAAAAGAGATGGATTAAATCCACTGCATGAAAATCCACACTTCTTCCACTCTTCTCCTCTGCCGCTCCTTTTCTTTTTCTTTCTGCTTTCTCTCAAACGCCCAAATGGGCGCTCTCTGGCTCTCTGTTGACTGTCCGTGTGACTTCTGTTAGGGTTATCCCACATCAGTTGTGGAAGGGGCTGGTGGTCGGTTTATAAGTGTGAGAGAAAACCTCACATTTTGAGCTAGCTTTTGGGGTTGAGATAGGCCCAAAACTACTTAACACTGGTATCATAGCTCAGGTTTATCAACAAGTCTCGGCCTAACAGTCCACCCGAGAAACGGGTTGTCACTGCTCTGACCCAATGCCCGATGTGTGAGGGGGAGATTGTTGGGGTTATCTCACATCAGTTGTGGAAGGGGCTGGTGGTCGGTTTATAAGTGTGAGGATCACCTCTTGAGCTAGCTTTTGGGGTTGAAATAGGCCCAAGACCACCTAACAACTTCTATATATATATATATATATATATATATGAAAAAAAAAAAAAAAAAAAACCGTTCTTTTCTTTGGTGTCAGGTTTTTTGAGGGAAGGATTTTCTTTGATTTGTCGAGCTTGAAACAAAACCATTTCCTTCTTTACTTTGTACATCCGCCTCTTCTCTTTGTTAATTTTTTTTTAGTGGGTAAAGTTCACTTAGCCCTTTCAAACTATCATTTTAATGACAATTTATTTCTCAAACTACCAAAACAATGACAATGTATCTCCAATTTTAATAAAATGACGAAATTACCCTTACTAAAATAAAAACAAAAATACGAAAATTTAATTTTTTTAAAAAAATTTGTATGAGTATTTTTGTCTTATTAAAAATTTTATAAGGGTAATTTCATCATTTTGCTAGCATTGGGGGGTACATTGTCATTGTTTTGGTAGTTTAGGGAGTAAATTGTCGTAATTGATAGTTTGAGAGGGTACATTATCATTGGAGTAGTAGTTGATGAAAATAAAATTCTTTCCTCTTGCCGTTTCTACCCCCACAAGCCTTGGTTCAGATTGCTCCATTCTCTTGATTCTTTGTTTTTCTTTTCTTTTATTTTTCTTTGGCTGGTCCCACGTTGCTCACTTCTCCAACATTTTCCTTTTACTGCAATGCATTGAAAACTTGGCTTCTTGTTTTTTCATTGCTGCGATTTTACCAATCCCTTCAAAATGTAATTCTTGCTTTAATATATCAAATTAAGTTCAAAATTAATAATTAAACAATATCCCACAATTAAATATAAAATGCAAGAATTAAAAACAAAACATAGTATGATATTACTTATTTTAATAGAGAAAAATAAGCACATTTAAGCTATTATCAACCCGCTGCTCATTCTTTTTCGC
Organism: Corylus avellana; assembly: GCF_965113065.1. NCBI lineage: Eukaryota > Viridiplantae > Streptophyta > Magnoliopsida > Fagales > Betulaceae > Corylus > Corylus avellana. The sequence goes on from NC_142495.1 coordinate 266,442, forward strand.
GGGAGTGTTTGCTGGAGAGATGAATGATTTTTCGGCCTGGTTTGATGGTTCTTACTATGGCGGATGGGAAACTGTGGTGTTATCACTCTATTTCCTTTCTTGAAATTTCTTTCTCCCTAACCGAATAAATGTGCAAAAGTAATATAATACTGGAACGGCCAAAATTGATCTTGCTAACTGCCATTAAAGATTTGAAGTTGTTATCATGGATTCTTCTTCTCTACCTCTGGGGCCATCGGGTTACAGGTTCCGGCCAACGAAAAACAAACTTGTGTGATTTTTCCTTCGCCCCAAGATACTTGCTATCTTAGGGGTGGCCAAACCACCCCCATGGCTATAGGGGTGGCCCCAATTTTTTTTTTTAAAAAAAAAAAATTAATTAAATATAAATTTTAATGTTTTTAATTTTTTTAAAAAAATTATTTTTTTAATTAATTAATTATATGGACACTTGTCAAATTATGAATGGTGCTGATGTGGTGTTCCGTCAAATTTTAGATGAAATTTTGACGGATGGACTATCTCCATTTATAGAGGCAAACCAGATGGACCTCTTGTAATAAAAAATAAACTCTAAAAATAAAAAAATAAAGAAGTTAAATCACATGAGTGAATAAAATATTTAACCGTAATAATAATAATAATTCTTTAATTGGAATGCGGCACTACGCAACCCATATGATGATTTTTTTTTTTTTTTTTTTTTTTTTTGTTGAGCAAATACAAACAAAAGGGAAGGGTTACAAAGGGGGATTCTTCGATTGGGTGTGCAGAACCCATAAGATGATTGGATGTGCAGTGTCGTTGGACCTTGACTTCAATTTTCGTTTTATTCTGATCTGAGCAGAACCTTCCTTACACTTGACTCCATATATAGAAAATGATTTATTGTAACCATCTAGTGAGCCGGCATATATATATATGGTGATCGGTTGCAGTCATATGTTCATTATGTTGAACTTGAACCTCAACTGCCCTGTCACATTAATTTGACGAAAATGGAAATGAGCATTTCATTTCAACGTTTGGTATGATTTTCTTACAGTCTATCCCCACCCACCGCGTACAGTACAAAGAAGGATTAAGCTGATCCAACGCCTTCAAATTAACAACTACTTTAAACTTAATTCTGTATATTGTGCTTAATTAGTTGTGATGCATGCAAGCTCAAGCCTCACGCATTAATTCGATCGGCGACTATACAGAAAGTCAAACGTATATGTAATAATATTAGGATCAATAATCACATGCATGAAAGAAGCTCTCGAATCTAGCTCGATCAATCAATCATGATAATGTTTAACCAAGTGCACATGTACCGACAAGACATGCATGTATACTAATTTAAAGAGAAAGGGCCGGTTAAGACATCTTTAATTTGTTGTTGATGTGTCACTGTTGGACCTCAAAAAGGCATGGATGCCATGCCATGTACAATAATCACTTGAGACCTTTTTGTTCACATTACGTTAGTTATTGAATGCATCATCCACTGATCTACCAACCCAATAATGTGCATCATTGAATTTAAAGACATATGTCCATCAACTCTGCCAAATAATTAATGGGCATCAAGATTCAAGAACATCCTATTTTTCAGCTCTCTCATGATCTGCTTTCTTGAATTCGTTCAACCAGCTTCCTCTTCACGTTTTACTTGCTTGCCGTTTGTATCTCTGCCGTTGAAGAGTGCAAAGTACATGAAGACAGCTCTATATAAGACAGCTCTCTCTCTATATATATATATGTTCGATTCCGTGCACTCTCCTATAATTAAAAGTTATTGTTTTGAAAGATGGGTCACAGAAAGGTATATTCACAAGGAAGCGTTCCCTTCTCATGGGAGGACCAGCCTGGGGTCTGCAAGGCCACCCATCAAGAGTGCCCTATCGGTATAAGACTACATGCCCTTAAACCAACATCATCGCAGTCACCTAGTGCTCCTGCCAAGGTCTCAGCTGATGACATAAAGAATATCCCTCTACCTCCATGCCCAATACAGCCTCCGCGCAGAAGCAATTCAAAGAAGCAGGAAGAGGTGGACCCTTTTCTTGTGGCTTACAAGGAGTGCACAAAAGTTAACGTCAAGAGTGGTAAGGCGTCAAGTGAAAGTAAGAAAGGTAATTGTACTCTTGGTTCCAAACTAAGGAAGACCAAGTCTATCTTTTCGTGCAAGAATTCGTTTGAAGTTGAACAAGGTAACATTTTGAAGCTCTCTCAGCTCCCTTCTCTTCCTAGATACAATAATATTTACGGTGTGTCAAGACAAGAATGTTTGAGGGAACACAAACCATGACACCTTATTGGCTTCTGCGTACGTTATAAAGTTCTAGATTTGATTTGATTTAGTATATATGTATGTGTGAAGACAATAATTATGATAAAATATTGGATAATTTGGATATGAAGATTTTAGCTAGCCTCAATTTTCTGCTAGCTGGTGTATTAATTAATTAGCCTCCTTACAGCTGCATGCTTATATTAATCAGCCTCCTATTTCTTTATCTATCTTATTAATGCATATGATCTCTTTCTATATATATATATATATATATAGAAACATCATCAACCAACATTGTCGCAGAAATTCGAAAATAAAAATGCATTCTCCCTCAGATCGAGCCATGCAGCAAGCTCAAATGGACGCCTGCCGTCCTAACCCTCCTAATTTCTAGACTCATGTGATCCCAAAATTAGAATTTTGTTTGTGTTCCGCCTGCTGAATTTGCTCATATATATATATATATATAGGTAGTGCTATAGAAATTGGGTATAGTTGAATTGAATGATTGCATATATATTCTTTGGTGGAAATTGGCCAGTGCAGTGTAATTCATGACCTAGCTAGAATGAGCCGCAAAATTAACATTGCCTTGAGTCAATAATATATATAGAAGTTTGCTAGTAGAACCATATTTTTTTTTTTTTTTTTTTTTTTTTTTTTAATCAAATGCGGGAAAAGGTTACAAGGGTAGTAGAACCATATTTACACGACAAGGGAGCGAGCATGTCAGTTGTTGTCTGTTCTGTACCATATATAGTATATTTTGTATAGTATCAAAACAATTTAGTTGTCATGAGTTAGGGATAATTTCAAATCATTATGTGATTACTAGTTCTTTTTTTGTAATACAAATACAATTGCCTTTTGTTTCTGAGTCCCATTTGACTGCTGCCTCCTTATATCATGGTAATGTTAATCCACATTAATTAGTAAGTAAATCCATGTCTAATTAAGCATGGAGTACTTCTACGTACCCGGCCAATAGAGTTCGTCAAATTTTATCCATTAGTTTGAAAATAAATGATTGAGATTTTGTTATATCTACAGCTATATAACTTCCAAAACATGGACAATAATATGACAAAATCTCAGCCATTGAATTCCAAACCAATGGTTAAGATTTGAAGAATTCTAATCAGTAAAATATCTTAAAAAATTCTAATTAAGGAATCTCAATCCATTGCTTCACATTGAAGACTAATGCATGGTTGTGGGCTTGAGCCATCTCCTGAATCCATGATCCATCAATCACTAACTGATGATTCATTAAGAGGGGCTATTAGCTAGCAGTAGAGTTTGATATTCCAAAATGTAACAGACCTAGGCGGCTTTCACGAATTGTTTCTTGTATTTGTATTGGAAATGGTGATGTAATTAAATGAAAATATAAAACAAAATGGATGAATATTGTATTGAAATGAATTCAAGTAAAAATTAGCCTCCAAGAAAGGAATCACAGTTTTGAGTAAATTAAAATCTTCAATGCCAAAAAATTTGGTAATTGGACTTATTTATAATAGCCCAGATCTCATGTGTACAGCTCAGCTCAGCTCACTCACTTACTAACTATAAACTACCCAACACAAAGTCCAACCCAAACTTAACTATTAAACTCATTGCATGGACCCGATCATTTCTGGGCTCTGAAAGATGACTTGACTGATCACCGACTGGCTTCCGATTTCTTGTAATTTAGAATTTATTTACACCTACCTCTTTTTCTTTTAATATCACACAAACAAATATATTTTCTTATTGAAATATTAATCAAATAATTAAATTTACCCCTTTTTTTTTATCGATTTAAATTTGTAAAATAAATGGTAATTTGACATAGTATCAATTTAGGTTCCAATCTAATTAACTCTATATCTAATTAATCCAATTTCATATATATATATATATATATATACACTTTTCCCCAAAAAGAATTTTCCGAAAATATTTTAATATATATTCCAATTAATTTTTTGTGGATGGAGTAATATTTCATAGACAGAATATCTATAATTAATGCTAATTAATAATAGCCAATAGGCAGGTCTGACATGCAGCAGCCCTAAGGGAAGGGGACCAGAAGCAAAAAAATTGAAGAAATAAAAGAGCAAGAGTTTTAGGTAGAGGAGTAGTTTCACGTCTCCATCCAACATCACGCTTAGAACAGGTTTAAGAAAAGCTTAGCTGCTATTTTCCAAGTTTTAGTTGACAACCTTTCCGTCATTCCCCACTTAATTGAAAAGAGAGATCCAAGTGTGACTTTGAAGTGTCGTAAGGAAAATGCTCATTAATATTACATCTAATTCTCATCCGATGGAGAAAGTTTAACCTCTTCCATTTAATTGCTACTTTAAAACTCTCAATTTGTGATTTCATGAATACCAATAATTCATGTGTCAAAAGTCGTAGATTCTGGGAAAGTACTTTAGTTAAATTAGTTCCATCACCTAATATATATATATATAGTTGAAAGGTGCATTATAGATCCATATATGGATCGAATATTCGGTTTGATTAATATTCTAATTCTTAACTTCACGTACATGTAAGCTCAAACTCAATCTCTCTCTTAAATAAGTGTGATCATTCAACATGTAAAATATTTAATTGAAAATAGGAAATCAACGGACAGAAACAATGCTTAGGTCTTTTACAAAGGACAAAGATCTAATAATATTGTTTTTGCTACAATTTTCTTAACTGATATTTTTATATCAAAAGTAAGAATCATATATAAAAATGTAGTGGCGGGATCGTAATAATTAATTAATCAGTCTTTTAGGAAAGATTGTTCCATCGATCCCCACAGCTTGGTCAAAGAGTAGTGTAAGATCGATGGCTTTTTAAATTTGGTTGTTCTTTTTTTTCTAATTTAAATTTGGTTGTTCTTAAGATCGATGTTGAATATCATATATTCTATCACAAGCCCCGCAGCGCGCATCAGTAAGACACTAATTAATTTAGACTATGATTAAATAAACTTTCATGTGATTAATTCATGCACCTCGATCTCAGGCAGAAAGAAACTGCATGCCATCTCTTTATTTAACATACAATTTCGGAAACAAGAGAATATTCGTTTGGCATGCGAAGCACTTGATCAATCATTGAAGCTGCTATATATATAGCTTTCCTGCCACGTAGTCCCAAAAGATGTGGACTTAAAGACGAAGTACTTCTCGGGCTTTAATTGAAAGAGAAATATTGTGGACCCTATATAATTATAATGAGTGATGAAAGGAGAGTGGGGTTTGTAAATCTATAAATATAATCTTGTGATTCACGTCATTAGTCTTAAGCAATAATGCCCGGCCCCTAATGCAAAGTGAAGATCCAGCTTTGGAGCTATATATATATATATATATATGTATGGCCCAACTAGATTATTTACAATTAATGCGATTTGTCTTGAAATCTTCTTCATATTCATATTACTATTAGGACTAATAGTGTTAAGGGAGAATCTGGTAAAATACATGTATTATAATTAGCTATAATTAATTGGTTTGTTTAATTTTGTGTAGAATATGTAGAAAGCGTGGGAGTGCAGACATGGGAACCAATGACTACCCATGTGCCACGCGTCCATCTTCTTTTTATCAGCAAAACAAAGTTGTCGTCTTTATAACTTACAAGTGAAGAAAGGAAGAGACAATAACAAGCTAAAGATGATTAAAGGAGATAGACAATGACCGACACCTTCATATGCACCCTTGAAAACAATATTGCTTTTCAAAGCGATTGATATCGGGTTGGGTCCATATATACCTATGTCCACCGCTATCTACCAACTGGACCAACCCTCCCCTGCCCAGAGATCGAGACTACCTTTTCATCTTCCACTTGAAAGCTTCTAGTTACGTGCTGGCTAGCTAGCTGATCTAAAACAAGTACAAATGTTGAAACTGCTTAGTATTTTTTTTTTTTTTTTTTTTTGAATAAGATTCGACATCAATGATTATCGATTTCAACTTCTTAATTAATTTCCACCTTTTAATCACATAACTCAAAACAAATAAATGCATATATAAAAGCTAGTTCTCATCACCGTCTAGCAATTGAGATCATGAGTACATTAAATACAATTTTAGATTCAACATATAAAATATTTAATTATAATAAGATGTAAATAATAAAGACAAAATTCAAATTCATTTGAGTTTCTAATCTCTTTAATTAATGCAACGTTAAGTGTGTCGAATACTAGTGCATAGTTAAAATTATTACACTAGTTGCATCTTTGCTTTCTTGTTTTTTTTTTGGCTGGACTTAGTGGCCGGTGCATATTTAATAATGTAAGTTGCGGGAAATTTCCATTGCACCTCTAGAAAGTGCCATTTGGGTTGATCACTAAAATAATGGGCATAAAAATAACAAAAGCTTGAGAGTTAAAATTAAATATTATTTTTCGTCTATTATTAAAACTATACTTTTATTGGAACGCAATCAAAATGGGGTGACGTAGGCATCTCTCTGTGAAGCGTATTGGATTACGTTTTTCGACACCATTTGTGGCCCCCCGTTTCCTCAAACTAAGTATAAAGTCATTAGCCACTTTATTATTATACACTAAACCTCCCGTCTTCATTCAAAATTAATCCAAAACCTATCGAGTTTTGTAAAGAAAAAGTGTGGCTGAAAGGAACTTAATTGCTTTATAAGTGAAATTGGAAAGCGACGTCATATTTAGATAAATTTATATCACACTATTTAATATAATGTTGTGTTTTAACTGATTTATACTTTTTTTTTTTTTTTTTAAGTGGTTGATAATATTGTAAGATCACTTTAAAAATATGTCATAGTAATTAGTATGACATGAAAGTGATAAATGAGTATGAAGTGTAATTTTTTTTATTTATTATTATATATGTTTTACATTTATCTGATGATTAATTACATAATGATTAGATAGAATGACATAAAGTGATGAGTACTAGCCAATTTATTATTATTACGAGAATATGCATTTTACCCCTTTTTGTTAGCCCATAAAACAGGGACCATGCAATATATGTTTAGCTTAAAAGTCTAAAATGGGCTTGTCCAATCTATAATGTCCAATCACACTATAGCTATGCCACGTTATGAATGAATTATATATTTTTACTATCATTGTTATCCTGAATAGCAGCATTTTTAAAATTTATTTCTTAATTAAGAGTGAATTAGTGTTAGAATATTGAGTGAATATATGTGCAAAAATGTTCAACGACATGATATTTTCTGATTGGATAGAAGATATTATGTAGTTTGTATGTCAATTTGAACACTTTAAACACTGATAACTAGAAGATTATAAGTATTACAAGCTAAAATATTTCATGTTTTATGTTTGAAGATAACTAGATAAGAGAGTTATATATATATATATTCCTTTTTTCCTTTATTCCAAGTAGTACTATTATTATTGCCACCTGTATGGTGTAGCATGGATAATGTTTGCAGGCATTGGCTGCCCGTTCTTTGTAAAAAATGCAAAAAGCTGGTGGAATCTAAGGTAAATAAAACTTTAATATACATATATATTGCTTCACTATTGGTTTTGGAATGTTCAACTTATGGAGGATATTATTGCTTTCGAGATTGCCTTAATTATTATAAACACACTTCTCAAATCACATACCATCATGGCACGAACTTTTGGCAACATTTCGATACACGCGCGCATATATATGTTTGGGTGAGTGTGCACTATATGTGGCCCAGATCGCAATTGGCATTGATTAGATTGAAGCTTTAGTGTACCATATTCATTTTAACACTAGACAAAGAGCAAAATAATAAAATATATGCTTTAATACACCAAACACTAACTAAAGTTTTTACACAACATTATAATAACCCTAGTTTCGCAGAAGACTGACATTTTCTCCAAACCATTCTTTCCCAAAAATCGCACTGACTACCCCACCATTTTCTTTAATTTAACAGCTGATATACACAGAGAGAGAGAGAGAGAGAGAGAGAGAGATAAGAGGGAGACTAGAGGACTCTTTGTTCTCGTTTTTAGGTTCAACTGATCAATCCGTTATTATATATAGTTAAGATCATGCAATTAATGGTGGGATTGGTTCGGACGTAGCAGTGTTGCATGGCCATGCAGTTGTGGATTGTTGCAGTCGCCGGAAGGCCAAAATTCGACTTATCTCAAACAGTTTGTGTCGGAGCACGTGGGATTCGGACCGGAGCTGATTGTTCTCTGTCTGTACGCGGTGCCAGTGATACAAAAAGAAGCGCAAGCGGTTCGAAAGGTCCCGGTTTTCGATCCTAAACCGGTTCACCTGGTTCCTTAGGTTTTCTAAGTGCTTCTGTTTACGCATGCGTGACCTCCTGGCCGATTCCCGGTTCGATATCATCCGCCTCCGTTTCCGCTCGTCCACAGGAGGCACATCTCGTCTAGGTTTCGGCTCGTCCGAACCGGAACCGGAACCGGAATTGGAATTGGAATTCACATGATTCGGGGTTTGGTTTGGGTCCGGATCATCCGAACCGGAACTAGAAATGACCGGTTTGGAAGAATGAAAAGCATCCGGTTCCCATGTGGGAGAACCGCAGTTCGAAATGACAGGTTCAGGGGATTGGATGGTTGGCAAGAATTGGGGGCAGTCCCAGGGCGTAAAGCCGGCATCGAAAGCCGAAAATGGGTTTCCGAACATGGTATCCACCGGCAAGGGGACCCGATATGCGGACAACATTTGCTAAAGACTCAGAATGTTGGTAAAACAGAAAGGAGGAGGGAGGAAGGAGGGAGAAAGGGAAGAAATGAGGCATAGGGGGCTTGTATTTATGGGCAAAACAAAGAAGGGGTATTTTGGTCCAATAACGCGTGTTTAGGAGAAAGCCGAGTAAACACTGTGCGTGCAGGGAATAGCTTTTGAGTCAGGTGGCACTATAGTGGGGTTATGTGTTATGTGTGACACTAACTTTTTTTTTTTTTTTTTTTTTTTTAACTTGGGTGGGGTCCCTGAAAAAGATTGGGTTTTAAGCTTACTCACGAAGAAACAAACTAGCTGGGGACCCACTTTCTGCCACACGTATGAGTAGCCACTCCGCTCCGGCTAGCCCTAGCCGAGCCCCCATTCACTTTTACTTTTCAGTGTCAATAATGAATAATGTGTCATCAATGGATTGGATGGGCTCATCAGCTCATGAGAGATGAGCCGGTTACTGTTGAGCCAATGAGCTATATATATCATATATGGACTGATCACTCGTGGCTCGTGAAAAATTCTGTGCCCCAATTGCAGTTTTTTATAGGGAGAATGGTTTACGAATGAATTTCTGACATCTTCTATGGAAGATTTGTTGGTCACGGCACATGTCAGGGGAGTAATTTAGTGTTGAAGATAGTGACATCCTCGGTTAATTATTACTACTTACGTCTGCAAGTTTTTTTTTTTTTTTTTTGGTTCTTTTTGAAAATAAAATAAAAAATTAATTAATTTTCTTTTGTTTTTTGGACTTGAAAATTTTCCATCTGACGACACGATTGCTGTCAAAAATCGCAATGGAAGATCTATAGAACCACATAGATATAGTAACATATTTGCCCTCGAAGACTAGGTTCTTTTCTCCTCTTATTCTTCTCTTTGTTTTTTTTTCTTTGGCTTTTGGATATCGGGAAGGGGGTTACGAGACAGACAGAATGGTTATTATAAAAGTGAGGTGGGCAAAAGGATTTGAAGCTGGGAGTTGATAGAATATATATATATATCGTCATTCATGTGGAGGAGATTTCAGCGTGAAAATAAACATATATAGGGCTCAAAGTTTCCGGAGTAGCTGGGGAATCTATAGCTTCCTAGAACCATGTTTGCATGTGGTTGGAAATTAAAGGAATTGAAGTTATATATATATATGAAACAAAAGAAACAAAGCGAATTAAGCTGATCATGATCATGGGGTTGTTGCAAGACCAATGGTTAGCACGAGGCCGACACCTAAAAGTTGTGCTCTAATCACAAATCATGGGCAAAAAGCATGCACATGTTTTTCTTTTAATTTTTTTCCTCTTTCTGATCTCTTATAATAATCCACATTCGATCTCTATCAACAATTAAGGTAGCAGGGATCGAATACGTACACTATTAATTACTAGTTTGATTCCCTTTGTAAATTATAATCTTAATTATTCACCAGTACTACTCCATTCCTTTAATAATGAAATGGGGGAATATTCTTTTAATTATCAAAGCTATATTTTAGAGGGAAGAGATGGAAGGATCCAAAATTAATAAAGAGACCATGTGGGCGTTTGGAAATGTCCAACAGTTTCTAGTTAAGAGAGTAGATTGCATAATGGCGATATATATTCGGCAAAATTAAGTCCAACATATGCATCCCAATCGTATGTAGAGGAAGGGGATAAAGGAAAAGCCGGCCGACACATATTTTAGAAAACATCAGTGCAAAAAGCGATTTCAAGGGTTGCTTTTCCTTTTGCTTAATTATTAGTCTTTCTAATTAGGATGGACCCCAAACTATCCATCACATGGAAAATATTCAAAGAAATTAGGCAATGGGGCTTTACGAATTCACGTACCCCTCAAAAGTGGTATGCGCCACCGCCATGCCTGCCGCCTGCCGAGCTAGCTAGGTATATATGTATGGACCCACCCCATATAGCCAATGAAGTAGCCATGGACCATGAGCTACAGTCTTCGACTCTTCACCTAACCAATTCTAATTTTCTGCTCAATTAAAGCTGGTAGTACTGGACCATGAAATCACATGGAAAAAAGTTTGGACGGACGCTAGCTAGGGCCGGGACACTAATTGAAATCGAACCACTCTATCTACCGTAGTTTCTTTTTTCCTCATATGGGCCATCTCATAATTTCCTAATATTTTTCTTCCAATTTTTAATTTTAAGTATCACACATGCATGATTAATTGTTGCATATATATATATATATATGCCCGTGGGGATCAGTGTGTTTACACACATGCACCTTATCTTTCTGCAGTGAAGTTAGGAATAATAATTTCTCTTTATAGTTTCCTTGCACTCTTTCCATGCATCAGGTTCCGTTCGGGGTTTCTTATAAGTTATTCTCTCGTTGAAGAAAGTATATTTCTTCTGTGTTTCAGACCCCACAATCAAACATGCATTCCCATGTAAGCATAGAAATTAGGAATTATTGTCGATGAAAAGAAAATGGTTGCATGATAAAATGGAGTGACTTTAATTAACTGGTAGTGCATTCCAGACGTGCGTATCTTTTCAGACAACGACTCCAATAAAAATGAAATCTCGAGAGCTGTTTTATACCGAACAAGAACATTTTCTTTTGTATGGTGGAAAAGGATTTACGGAAAATAGTTCTTCACTATTAAGTGTAGATAATTTTGTTCGAACCAGATTTGCAATGATCCCATTGGTCGAATGGGAGGACCAAGACATCAACCGACCGTTTTGAATTTTTGTCTGGTGCGACATGTAGTTTGTGAACATGTCAAAAAAAAAAAAAATGTAGTTTAAATGAGACATGTGATGCATCCAACCCTCGGTCGAACGGTAATCAACTGAGTACGTACTTTTCGCATATATTTAAAAAACAATATTTGAATGCAACTTGGTATACATTATATTTCTTCTAACACCTCAAATAGACTTTAATTTTAAAGAATAGTATTTACTACGTCAATAAAAAAATAAAATAAAAAATAAAAAAAATTGTTGAAAAATCCTTAGAAAAGTTGCCATAGTAAGCAGCACTTTCCAAGATATTACTGTCCAAACACTTGTTTCCACCTCAGCCATTGTAATTCTGGAAAGCTGCAACTATTTCAAAGCAATGTGACTAGAAATATCATCTACTCATATGACAACATAAATAAAACTGATCAGGTGAGCTATGCGGCAACACACATTTTTCTCTCAAAATTTCACAAAGAAACCTAGGGATTGTATTGTTTTGAAAAATTAATGGAAAACACAAATAAAGTTGAAAGGTATATATGAACGATCTTCTCCCTTAAAACTAGATATATTTCCATTTGCAATTCCCTAACTCATAGTAAGTACTCTACATATTTGACAAATTTATTCCTGGAAAAGCCCAGTAAAAAGGTAGGTAGATATAGCACTCCAAATTATATGAGTGGAGAGACTTACCAATTTTTTTTTACTTGTCCCCCAAAAAGAAAGATCATACATATGAGTGGCTGCAAACTAGCGTATCTGCTCAAGAAAGGAGTGGTTGTAGAAGTTATTCGATCCCAGAGCCATCAGTCTCGTTGCCGAGTTACAGAAATTCACCTTCTTTTTGGGCAAATATACACATCGATCTCCTGTGGAATTGAAGGAAGTCGTACAAACCATTTTGAAAAATGTTATTTCCATAATGTATATATATCCATTACAATAGATATTATACTAACGAGTCAATTCGATCGCTTTATTTTTCCTTACTTATGGCAATAATAATGATGTAAACATTTTACCAAATGAAGCACGTAATATTTACTAGTTGAATTTCCATCCTAAGCTTGTTCTTGATATACCCCACTAAATATTTTCCCTTTCCAATTTACCCAGGACTTCCAACCCCACCGTCCTCCTCGAGCCCGTCGTTAATGCAAATCAGTGAAGAGTAGTAATCAGAATCATCAGGCTCGTCTTTAGTGTCAATATAAAAGCACGCGCACCACTGAAGAGATGTGAAAAAGGCAGTTGCAATACTTTGAAAGAGCAATGCAGCCGCACCTTCAATCTTTCTGGATGGAGAACTGCAGCCAGGGCTCGAAAATGTATGGACCCTCGGCTCAATCAGGCTTGCTTTACAATAGCACAAGTTGGTGCAGCTCACGCAGGTGGAAGTATCACCCATTGGATTGGAGTGAAGATAGATGTCTCTAGCGGCACCTAGAGTGGTGGGATAGGATTTTAGGGGTATGAATTAACAATTCCCAATTGTAGTATTTTAATGATTTGGGCTTGCTTGGGTTGGAGGATTATATATATATATATATATATATATATATATATAAAGAGAGAGAGAGAGAGAGAGAGAGAGAAGAAAACGATATATGGCCGGGATCGAAATGGACTATATATATATATATATATATATATATATATATATTGCTCTATGCATGCATGTATTTAGTGGGCAAGGATCACCTATCTCTCTGTTTATAGGATTTCCCAACGTAAGCGTGTTATGGCATGACGTGAAAGGGAAGCATTTTGTTCCTATTGGATTGATTGGCTCCGTTGTATTTTACATGGCATTCATTGCAGCAGACATTTGGTTAGGTAACATCGTTATATTGCACATGATCCATGAATTTCTATTTAAAATCTATATACAATCATCTTGATGGTGACTGCTACTCTCTAGAATCTTGTTTTATTTCTTTCTATATATATATAATGATCAGGAAAATCCAACTCTTTTAAAGCTAGCTACGGTCATGATGCACTACCCCACCTGGAAATTAAACCCCTGCATATAGAGGATGAATCGATGGTAAGGGAATTATGTTCAATCATTGGCTATGGTCCTATGGAGAATTGGATTTCATGCGTGCGCTTCAAGTTGCGAGTGGTTAGTGTAAAGAATCAAGAAAGGGATATAGAGCTTAATTATTTTCAGCGTTGTGTGTAAAGTATTTACGCAAGAATCTAACACCACGAATTTTGGCTAAGGAAAGACTAGTATGAAGCAATACCTTTCCCACAAAGTGATTTAAGAATCCAAGCGCGCAGCATAAACGACTAATAATTAGCTATTGCAATTATTGAAGTGAATACAAAATTAAGGATCTTCTTTAATTGTAATTGTAAGGTACGTCAAAGGGTATATATGGTTGTCAACAAAGGAGATTATGGTGGTGATTTTTGGAATCCGCTAGCTATTAAAGTCTCTAGGATGATTAACGAGATGCACAAAAGGATCAGACCCTTTCATAAATCATAATATTGTTTAAGATAATGCATAATTGATGTACAACAAAGGCATCAGACCACATGTTTAGAGAGGATAATTAGGAATTTTCATCTTCATTGCCCATCATGATCAATAATACGTCAATTTTTATATTGTCAATTTAAAGTATAGGATTAAGAATTGTGAGATAGATATACAATTAAGCATGTTTTGGAGTAATCATATTTCAATGATTCGTTTTTGTTTTGTATATATGTATGTATAAGAAGCTCACAGGATATATGACACGTGTTTTTAAATTATTCTTCAGCCAATTGCATTATTGCAATATGTCACTTTTAGGACTTAGTCTATTCCCAGACAAGTTATAACTGGTCGGTTGGAGAAAACTCCCATGAATCGCGCGACAAAGAATGAAAGGAGCAGCCGATTGGTTGGACCGTGCGGGCCATATTTGCAGAGTGGAATTTGGCAAATAATGAGAAAGTCAGAATGCTAGATTTCTAGTATCTTTCTTCTTTTATTTTTTAATCTCGATCTCTTCATTTGGTTGGAGATGAGTTTGACATGGGTCGAGTGAAAATATTATTAGTGATTTTCTCTAAACTAATAAACACTGAAGATTACACCAATGGAAAAATAATTAGGCTCTCTTCCAATCATTCCATCTCTATTGTTTATTTATTTTTCCAATAAATATTTACTGATTTTTTCACTAGAAGCAGCCAAACTCATCAGAAAAGTACTGTAGCTTAGTTTGTTAACATTTTTTTTCTTAGAAAAGAAAAGAAAATATGTTAGCAAATAACCTAAATACAAAACACTCTTAAAAATACAAAAATAGTTTTCATATTTATATTTCATGATAACATTTTTTTCAAACTAAAAATAAAAAATAAGAGAAACTTCACTTAATCCCATGAATTGTCGTTGCTTTTGCAATTACTCCCCATAAACTTAAAAGAACTCTCAATTTAGTGTATTAATCTTTCAATTGTTTTCAATTTCACCCATCTGTTATGATTTTTTGTTAAATACTGTCAAAATTTTCAAAATACCCCTATTTAAAAAAAAATCATATATTAAAACTTTTTCAAAGATTTATGCGTGAGAATTTTTGTAAATTTCGTTGTTAAATCCAGACTAACGCCTAAATCCTTGAAATTGTATTTTTTTTTTTTTAAAAAAAAAGAAAAATTAATATACTAAGTTAAAAGTTTTTTAAGTTTAATTGCTGATAAAAGTTCAAAAAGGTTAAATAAAGTTTTCAAAAAAAAAAAAAAAAAAAAGTATCAAAAACACATTAACAAATAAAGCCCTCATCCACATGAGTTGTAGACTTGTAGTCTTCTAAGCTTGTGTGCCCAGTTGGGCTGGAAATGTTGGGAACCAAGTACGAAGTCCAATCTTCCGGCAAGCCCAAGATTGTCAAATATAAGCCCAAGGTTGGGAATTGGATGTACTAGTCTTCGTCCACCACAATGCTAACTATTCAAGACCGACACCCACTTCCACTGGACCAATAAACCACTCATTGAAGGCGAAACCCACGTCCATGCCAAATGTTTCTTCAAAAACAGACTCATTTATGATCTCTTTGACTTTCTTTCCCCTCAAATATCAATCTCCAAATTAACCTCAATCATTCAAATTATTGCTCCTTCATCACACTATTGCCTTGGACAATACACAGCTTCCTAACTCTTCATTGCATACTTGACAAGAAAAATCAACCGTGTTTCCGCCGACAATTGCAGGCCGGGAGGACAGGTGCATGGTCATTAAACACCATTCTTCTGTATAGATCCTTCCACGCAGTTCAAGCAAAGAGTAGCTTTCAGAAATTACATTATATTCAGACAAGAAAATAAAGTTAAAGCCCCACGTACGTGTCTTAATTTGTATAAAACGGACTCTATTGCTATATTAATCAAATCATTAAATTCATTTTTTTTTAAAAAAAATAAGCAGATTTTTAAACATGTTGTATGAATTCATGAGCGATGAATTTTCGTTTAGTAAATATGGATTAATTCTGAAGAAATATATAATAGTGGGAAAAAGGTTGTACCAATACCATGCATATATATATGCATATGAATTTTCTTTTACTCTTGAATTAAAAGCAACTCCAATTTTGAGTCTAATCTAATAATTGAGGACAGAGAAGATAACATATCACGTCATTCTCTTGTTGCTTTTTTTTTTTTTTTAAACTTATTCTCTTGTTGCTTTTCAGTTGCTAGATCTTTGACTGATTTGCTTGTAATAACTTTCAGTTCTTAATGCAAAAAAAAATTACTTATTCATAAAAATAAATAAATAAAATATTTCATGTCATTCTTTGTGTGAACATGGATCAAGTTAAAGGCTTAATGCCTCAACACGTACGTACGTTTACATCTATTTTCAGCGTATGACAATTGTAATAGGTAAGTCATTGGTAGATATTATTATATATTTATATTGCTTAGTGGCCTCATGGCCGAGGGCTGAGATTTCAACAAATTAATTTGTTATTCGAATTCAATAGATATGAGAAAATTCTTATGGGAGCTTACTTGTCCAAGTAAGTCTTAAATAGATGAGTTTCATAAAAACTCTCTCATATTTATTGACGAAATTACTAATAATTCGAATACTAAGATTACTAAAACTTTACATCTCACTGCTGACCATGTATTTTTATTGGATTGCGCCTATAGGTTGACATAGTTTGTAATGTTAGAAATTCTAGTACAAAAAATAGAATAAAGTATATATTCTTCTAGCTAGCTAGTCTATAAGACTTGATGATCTAATTAGCTTGAGTTTTATAATATTTTTATAAAGGGTAGGATAGAGACACTTTTTCAAATTAAAATTATTTATCACAATATTCCTTCCATGCATGCATCAAATTAAGAATAATATACCTACTTTTAATTGACAACCACTGTTAGGGCTCTAATAAAAAGTCCATATTATTTTGATCGATCTACTATTTATTAAGTAGCCATTTTTATTATCACTCATAACTAAAATAAAACTCGATCGTAGTGCATGCATGCTCAATTGTGGATATATATACATGCACGCAAAGGATGGCGGGAGAGAGGTACACAATCTTCTCAAAGTATAAGTTGGAATATATATATATATATATAGACCAAGAAATCTGAACTTTCACTTTGCCTACCGAAAGAATTCCAGCTGACAAATCTTTTTGACTCCATCGTTCAAGCATCGGCTTTCGGTTACACATAAATTCCTTTACAAGAACATGCCTAATTCTCTTTTTGCCTTTCCCGCTGCGTTTTTCAAGTATTCTCGATCTTCTTCCTTTTTGAATATAGGCCCATTATTGTCTTTGGTCAACCTCCGTGAACAACGTCGATCCTTTGGCTCCATATATTTCTTCTGCACCAGCTAGCGTACATGGCTCCATTATATATATAACGCTAGCTGCTTCTTTTGGTCAAATATTTCATTTTAAAATTGTCGTCTTCTTTTGCTGCATGTTGCCAATCTTCCAAATTAATTTCACAGAACCCTCGTCCAATTCTGAGTATCACACCTTCTAGTGCTAACCAATTTCACTGGTAATTAACATTTTACAATATAAATATATAATAGCCAGACATAATTAGCGGTATGTGTCAAAAGTTCTCAACTGAACTTCTTGTAATTCGGGGCAAATTTATCAGTCATGTCTGCAAATGGTTAATCATCCCGATGATTAAATTTAAATTATTACTTATTTTAAAAGTTTAAATTAATAAGATTTATTAATTTAATAATTTAATTAATACTTTAACACTCACATTCACACATGGTTTCAAACTTCTTCTCAATAAATAAAGCTCAAGACATTGAATATTTAATGCATGCATGCACATCCACAGTTGAGTACTCAAGATGAAGATATTTGATATATCAACTAGCTGCGACTATGATGTTTTATTAAAAAAATAAATGCAAATATAAATCAGAAACGAAGTAAACGAAACAAGTAGAAAGTGAGTTTGGTGGAACTGTTTGTGGGTTTAAATTTTAATGGTGGCTTCTCACCCTGGCCTCCTAGCCTCCTCTTCTTCCTCTCTTCAGAATTCAATGTAAACAATCACTGGAGTTTTGAGTTCAGTTGGGAAGATTAGAAATAACTCAAAGGTACGTACATGTCGTTGAAATGATCAGTTGACAGTTGAGAATGACATAAATTTGATTGTGTGTGAGCCATGAAAATAAATGTAAGTCCTTCAAAAAAAAAAAAAAAAAACTACTCGTCATCAGCAAAATTCCTTCCTAGAAAAGTAGAGGATGATGGAGGTTTTGGACCTCAATATAGGCCCCCTTGCTTGCTTTTGACTGCTATCGTCCCATTCTCAATTTAATTTTTTTAAATAACGTGGCAATCCTAAATGACGTTAAATACTATAAAATCTAATCGAGACTATGAAATCATTTCTCTCCATTGAGCTTCCAAAATTCGATTAGATGCTATAATGCGCTGCATGCTCAAGAATAAGCCCATATCCAAGCTCACTTTCGATTAATTGGACAATTTCTAACATTGCATCAAAACTAATACTCATGCTCATAAATAAGTAATTTCCCCTTTCTTAACAAATGAATGTTAAACTGACTCATGGGAAGGGTAGATTACCTCACTAAACAGCCGCCTAGCTTAGTATCATCAAACCCAACATTCGTATTGGTTCTGCACATTTAAATAAGATGTATGCGTTGTCACGCAATAAACTTATTTCTTATTTGAACTTATTTTTCTTACAGTTATATTGTAAACTAGTTGACGAAGTATATTAGTTAAAAATAAAAAGAAATGGATGTGCTAGCTATTGGAGAAAGTTCATTTTTGAAAGAGGTCTCCTAAGAATAGGACGACAAATATGTTCAATTATTCATGAATCACTCGACTGGGTCAGGGTGCATGGGCCTCCAACTTAAATGAGGGCAAAGAATCAAGAACGTCAGCCCAAAAGACTGGTCTTCACCACACAATTAATGGGCCGTTCTAACTCTCTTTAATATCCTGGGTCCAAAATTGCAATCGATCCAACACCCCACGCTTGAAAACCCATAACCCGAAAAGCACACAAAATCAAGACAAGAAAACGAAAACCACCCAAATCCCTATTATTCCATTGAAGAATGAAGGGTGCATTCGATCCGCTCAATAAAATGTTTAGTTAAAATTTGTTTTTGTTTAGTTTTTTTGTTTTTAATAAAAAATACCTGCATTATTATGGCCATGATGTTTTTTGATCTAAAATGCCAAAATAAAAACTAAACCGTTCAATTGATTACAGAAAATGTCCAACTAATACCTTTCACCGAATGTAAACTGAATTCATATACAGCTATATACACTTGAGATGTCCCAATAGAAAAGTACAAATTATAATAAAATTATGAAAGTAACAATGTATTGGGTTGATATGTCAAGTAGGAACCTAATAACAACTATGAGCGAGTGGTAGCTGTTTCTTAGACAAAACTTAAGAGTTATAGTGGGCTATGTTACTTGAATTTTACATAATTATATAAAAAAATAATAATAATAATAATAAAAAGTTAATATAAGTGGGTAGATGAACCTCACACATATTTCAATAGATACACGTGTGAGACCCACCTACCCTCTCACATTAGAAGTAACTGTATGTATTGTATACAATATAAATCACCCAATCTTATCCCGTAACTTAACGTAACTTAATGGTTAATTGCATAGGTTAGGGCTGCTGGAAGCTACACATCTTCCGTAAGAGGGCAAAAGTCTCTGGACTTTTTTTTATTTTTATTTTTATTTTCCACTCTCTTTTCTCTGAGAAAATTAATAAGCAACAAGTATTATAAAGAGAAACGTAACCCACTTTGATGATATGATTACCAAGGTGGACTTTGTAAAATGCTTTGATTTGCTGGTGGAAGGAGCTTTGGACTCTTCTGTAAGAGTCCAAAAGTCTCTGGACCTTTTTTTTTTCCCCTGAGGAAGTTGGGATCGAACAAATATTATTATAAAAGAGAAACAATAATAGGAATACTTTGTAAAATGCTTTTATTTTATATCCTTTAAACCCACCCCGAGTTAATTAAATCTGAAGTTGCCTTTTTTATCGGACCTAGCGGAGCAGGTCAAAAGCTTTCGTGTTTTTGTTTTCCTAGGTTTCTGTTTTTAAAACAGACTAGGACTGCAAATCGCAGTGGAATCTGTCGTGGTAAAAACGGTTTTGCTGTTTTGGAAACAGAAAAACGCCAACACCGGAAAAGTGAAAACCCACACCCACACCCACACCCACACCCCCACTGGAACGAGTATTTACTACTACGCGTGGACGGTGGACCAATGGACCAAAACCACCACGTGGTCAACACAAATAACCTACTGTCTCCCACCGCCTCCCGAATCCCGATCCATCGATCCATCCAGACAAAAGCCAATTAGCTCATTGGAGTGGCATCCTCGTTATTTCTTCCCAATCCGCGTGGCATTTTTACCTGTCCTCAAACTCCCTCGGTACCATCGACTAAAGCCAGAGTTCCCCGTACCTTTTAAAAACACAGAAATCTAAGCAAAACACACCCGCAGTCGCAGACACAAAACGCGAACTGGTTTTGGGAGAGAGAGACTGAGAGATGTTGAAGGTCTCGTGCAATGTGGGCATGGACCAAATAGCCCTAGCCCAATGCGGCTTCCTGGGCCGGCCCATGCCCTTGCCCGCTTTCACTCCCCGGAGAAACCCCGCCGTTTCGGGCCGTCCGCTCAGTAAAGCTCCAGTCCTGGCCGTCGTCTCGGACCGGGGCGGCTTGGGGCGGGCGATCGTGTCCGGGTCGGAGAGCCTGGCAGACCGGTTGAGACTGGGGAGCTTGACGGAGAACGGGTTGTCTTATAAGGAGAGGTTCGTAGTGAGGAGCTACGAGGTCGGGATCAACAAGACCGCTACAGTTGAAACCATTGCAAATCTCTTGCAGGTTCAAAAGAAAACCAGAAAGTTCATATTTTGATTCAACTGGGTTTGATTTAATTTCAACTCTTTGGTGGTTTTATGGGCCATTTTTGGGTCTTTGGCATCTGGGTTTGTTGGTGATATTCTCTGTCACAAACATTTGCTAGTGTTTTGTTTTGAATTTTGGAGGTCGTAGTTGAACTTTTGTAGGGATTGTTTGGTATTGTTGGTTTTGCTCTTCTCTCATTTATACTACATTTTTCTTTTAAATCTAATAGATATCAAATCTTGGATTCTCAGCAATTGGGATATGTTATAAATGTCCATATCTGTCTCTGTCCATTTATTTTTCATGGGAAAGTTATGTGGGTGTCAATTCTATTGATTTTTGGCAAATTTCTGGATTTTACCGCCGGGTATGTTGCATGGCTTTGTTATTGACTTGCTTAGACCGGTCACTCTGCTCTAAAACTATCGATGTCTGAACATCTTCATCTGCTTTCTATTACTCTGTCAAGTCCCTTGTTGGGCTGTAGACTCTGCATTCATTTCATTTGCTTCCATAATAGAATTTGAATTCTTTTTATTTGCTCTTATTTGATTTCTATATAAACTGTGGAATGCTACAATAAGTGTGTAAATTCTCAACTACTATCAGTTAGGGAACTGCTGATAATTTTTACTTCCAAAGATTAGTATTTGAAGTTTAGGTTCTATTCTCTTTGAAGCTTCCCATATAAATGATTGGCTTTTCTCAAAGAATTTCAATATAACTATTTGCTTGGAAATTTGTGATGTAGGAGGTTGGATGTAACCATGCTCAGAGTGTTGGATTTTCAACAGATGGTTTTGCAACGACCCCCACTATGAGGAAATTACATCTCATATGGGTGACTGCTCGCATGCACATTGAAATCTACAAATACCCAGCTTGGTATTTTTTTTGTTTATATTACAATTTTGGTTTCGAATTCTTACATGATGAATTTTATTTTGATACACATGGGCGTGTGGGACAGGAGTGATGTAGTTGAAATTGAAACGTGGTGCCAAGGCGATGGAAGAATTGGAACCAGACGTGATTGGATAATCAAGGACTGTGCTACTGGTCAAGTAATTGGAAGAGCGACAAGGTAAATACTAAGCTACTCTTTCTTTTTTACTTTCTTTGCTTTGCAAGCAACAATTGTAAGTTTAAATAAACAGAGTGACGAAATATAATGAAAGCACATCTTTCTTATACTTCTGAATGGGGCAATTTTATACATGCATCACTAATTTGACCAGATATCACCCATACTTCCATTATCTGATATTCAAGTTCTGAGTGTCACTTCTTTGAGGATTATTGGATGTACTTCTGGATGGTTTTGGGGAAACACCCTCATTTTCCGTTGCAGTGTTATCTACTCTTGAAAGCATCTTGGATATAAATCTCGTATTTTCTGTAGCTGAAAGTTTTAGTCAAACTATTACTAAGCGTAGCTTGTTTTCTTTGGGGGAGCATGTTTGCAAATAGAAAGTTGTGGAACTTCTCTGCTTGTCCATGAACGAAAAAAAGGGTCAGATATATTTATCTTTATCATATATGGTAAGAATCATGCATCATAGCTTATGTCAGATTGCTGCAAGATGTAGTTGTTTATGCTTTAATACGTGCAGAGACCAGTTAAGAGTACCCAATGCATTACCGTGTATATTGTCACAAATGTTGCACCTGTGGAGTAGAGTTTAATAGTTAAATGGTATTATGTTGGTGCCTTGCAGATACCTTAATAAGAATAGCTAGGCTACATTGGACCTGGTTGTGTAACAGAACATCCCTTTTTCAGTGTGGGATTCTATACCCTTCTGACCTTGTCAAGAATAATGCTGCAAATTGTAATTCCATATCTGGTTTCTGGTAGATGGAAAGTTAGAAATATGGAAAGTTATCAAAAAAAAAAAAAAGATGGAAAGTTAGAAATATTATCTGTCAAAATGGGTTCTAATATATTGTGTAGATTATAGAATGATAAGGGTATAAAATTACTGAAATTTCCAAGAAAAAAACAATTGAGATGCCTTTAAAGGAGTAGAAGAACAATTGAGCTTAATGTTTCATTATGATGTTACCATGTTAATTTATTATATTGATAATAATTATCCAGGAATAATGTGATGTATATAACATTATTCTTTGCCTAAACTTGCCATGATAGAACATATATTATGGGATGTGTCATCATGGATTTATGTGCATTTTGTTGAACTACAACAATTCTTAGATTTTTTTTTTTTCCTTCTCTCACTTTTCTATTTTAAAAAATATAGGGTTGGTTTGGTAAGGGTTTTGAAAGGAATTTTGGTAAAAGTGAAAATTGAGAATTATTTTTGTGGGCTACTTTTGAAAAGGTGTTGTTTGTGGGGTCAACAAAAGAAATTTTGTTTGGTTAGGTGTTTTTGGAAAGCAAAAAACTTAAAATTTGAGTTTACGGGAGCTTGCATCCATGTGAAGCCTTCCAAACAAATTCGGCAGCCACCACGGGCCACCATCAGAGTGGCTACCAAACATAAATAGGCTGCCAAACAGATTGACAACCACCGTGGTGGCGACCACAATGGCTGCCAGAAACGACCCCATGGTAGTCGCCATGCAAATATAGTGACCACCGCAGGGCCGTCACGTAGTTGCCAGACAGATTTGGCAGCCCTACATTGGCCATCATGCTCATTTGACGGCGGCCACCACGGGGCTGCTGCACAAATCGGTGGCCACTTGGTAGCCTCTATCTGTAGAAGTCATCCTCCACTTTTTTAATTTTTTATAAATAACACGATGGGCCTTCACCCTTGAAAATAAGTATGTATCTTTTTTTATAAAAAAAAATCCTATGTAAAGGTGTGGAACCTTTTTAAAAAGTGTTTTGTGATTTTTTTTTAGCATGTTTGTGCATTATGTTTTGCTTTTTGAGAAGTGTTTTGGTATTTGTTTCGAATAGTGTGGTAATGGTGAGGGCTACATTTGAAAATCTGTTTTGGTAACTTTTTTCTGAAGAGTGTTTTGCAAATTTTGAAAATTGACAAGTGTTTTTGAAAACTTTACAATATATTCTACATAGACTTTAAAATTCTACTACAACAACTTTCAATTTCTTACTATAGTAGGATCTATGCGAATCAGAAAATAAATGAAGCCACTTAGATAGGTCAAGAGTTATCCTGTTGGAACAAAACTAGTTGTTAAACCTGATGGTTCTCTTGACCATTGACATATGGTAGTCTGGCTGTGTGCTACAATGTGCTTGCTTCAATTATCCACCTTGATCTTTTCCTTCTTTTTGTTTTTTGTTTTTTGTTTTTTTTTTTAAAAAAAAAAAACTTTGTTCAGTACTTTATCAATCTAATAAAAATTTTGCGGAAGCTATCAAACATCTGTTGTCAGATGAACTCAACAACATGACTTCTTAGCAATGCTTGACGTTATGTCTGACTTTGTCTATCTGATTTGAGATGTATTGTCAAAGTTTAACGTGGGAACCTTATGTTTCAGCAAGTGGGTCATGATGAACCAAGACACCAGACGACTTCAGAAAATTAGTGATGACGTCCGTGAAGAGTATTTAGTTCATTGTCCGCGTGAACCCAGGTAGAGATTTTTGTTTGCTCTAGGCCTAAGATATCGGATTTTCTCATTAATAGTTGTATTTTGTTATTAACATGTAATGCATGTGGAATATTGGCTGTGTCATAATTGACGGTTGCAAGATGACATGGTTTTTCTTGGCGTAATTTGTTGTCTGATTGTTGAAACCCTTTTGCTCACTGCTTTGTCATATGTGTGACTGGACTGGGCAGCTTAAATTAGCTTAAGACATTATAAATATACAGATATTATTCATCAATATATTGAATTGGAACGAACTAATTTATTTACTGAGCTGTGGAGGAATAGATAGTTTAAGGATACATAGGTTTGAGGTGCTTTCTTTTCTGTATTTTTGTCTTCACAGTACTATGATTTCTGTACAAAGAAATGAGAGACATTTTGAAAGTATAGATGAAGCAGTGGCTATTTCTGTTTTCTCTTTTGTGGGGAGGTGTAGGGGTTGGGTTTTGGGAGAAGGACCTATTTTCATGTCTCACGAAAGATTTTGAAACTCCAAAAGATTGCTAGATATTGATTGATACATTACACTATATGATTGAAAAAATTCCAATGGACACAGCGTTTATAGCTTAAGTCAATAAGTTCTGCTCAACTTTAAAGTCCTAAATGTCATCCTATTCTTATTCACATTATGGATTTTATGGATTTTGAGTGGCATATTTTTCATTTCATTTAATTGGTCTTGTTTGGCTTTTATAGATTGGCAATTCCAGAGGAGGACAGTAGTAGCTTGAGAAAAATACCAAAACTGGAAGATCCTGCTCATTCTTCGAAACTGGGACTTGTGGTAAGATCATTTGTTTCATCTAAATTCTTTGCACAGTTTTCCAAGTTCTCAGTATGCTTTTGGTTTTCTGCAGCCCAGAAGAGCCGATCTGGACATGAATCAGCATGTTAATAATGTCACCTACATCGGATGGGTTCTGGAGGTTGGAGGCTCTTTCACTTTACAGCAATTATTCTTGCCTAATGGAGCATTTCTTTGCTTTCTTGGGATGATTAATTCTTTGCTGATCGATTTGTTAAAAGTAAAATAAGAAACAGAAAAACAAGCATAAAAAGAAAAGCTGATAGATTAGTAATCTTTTCTTCCCCACTAAACTATAAGTTCGATTCTTATAATGACTCTTGTTTGTCTTGTTGCTGATACTTCATGTCGATCTTATAAAGCTGATAGATTAACATATTCTCTCTACGGCAGAGCATTCCTCAAGAAATCATTGACAGCCATGAACTGCAAACTATTACCTTAGATTACAGGCGGGAGTGCCAACATAACGACGTAGTCGATTCACTTACAAGTGTGGAACCAGTTGGGGAAGCTGAAGCAGTGTCTAAGCTTCAAGGAACTAATGGGTCTACCGCTGGTGTGGAAAAGAAAGAAGATTTACGTCAGTTTTTACATTTATTGAGATTGTCAGGTGATGGGCTTGAAATAAATCGAGGACGCACCGAGTGGAGAAAGAAACCTGCCAGAAGATATAATTGAGTCGGCTCCACCACCTTTTCTTGCTTTAACCAGTTTTCCTAGTGTTCTTTCTTCTCATGTCTTCTTCCTTTTCTAGCGCCAAAGTTGTGCCATTTTCAGGAGCTGTCTATAAACTCTCATTGCATCATGCATACAGATTGTCATTGGAGACTCCAAATTTTCGGTTAGGTTGAGAGAGGAAGATGGACTTTTGATTTTTCGTACAACTTCCTCAAACTTCACGAGTCAATTTTTGTATTTTTTTTTTCTTTATCATGTGTTACTTGTATTTAAACCTACACTCCATTGATGAATTATTAGCCTTGCTTTCTGTGAGTAAAATGCTTTGAGTATTACAGTTTTTACTACAATTTTTCTACAAAGTGACGTTCTTACTCCTAGCCCAAAGAGATTTCGTGACATCAATGCCTTCTTTTCCCTGAACTTTGTCCGATGGACTGAATGAAAAGAAAACCTATTCTCTGTGGATGCTGAAACAGTTGAGCTTTTATATTGAGGACAATGTTTTCCTTCAAACTAGCTTCAAAGAATTATTGAATTAACTTGTATTTTTAGAGCATTTAATTTTAATATACATTTTTAAAAATGCATGTGATTCTAATGAAAGGTTCGGGAGTAATACAGTAATACATCACTCCCTCATAATTCCCTCCCATCCTTCCAAAGCTTATGTTGCATGGTTCCTAACCTTTTAGCGCAAGAAAATTGGTCTTTTAGTTAGAAGAACTGCCTCACATAAACTTTGGAAGAATTGGAGGGGCATAGGGTTGACGTGTAACATTAACTCAAGGCTCGATATCTCATATGCAAATTCCATGATTCCAAATTGTTAGACTTATGTGGCGCAAAATATGAATATAATCAGAAGTCTAAGTAGTGGGAAAAAAAAAAAAAAAAAAACTAATTTTAAAGGGTTAGTATTATAAAATTATAAAAAAATTTAAATTTGAAGGAGAATGGTGCTATGAACTCTTAAGGTGAGAGTAGTTCCGCCTTTGCATAGTAAGCTCTGTCATGTACACTTACTTCATTCAATATACATGCACATCAACACATTCATATTTTTAGTTTGTGGATTCTTTGTCATGAATTTGTGAGCAACCTCCTCCTATCTTCAACTTTTCCTCTAATGGTCAAAATTTTTCACTTACAAGCAATCAGAAATTCTATTTTAAAAGCAAATTATGTACAAATATCATTTTCATCCATTTAATCCAAGGGGTCATGAGCCACCAAAAAAACTACTAATTTTATCTATTTCCAGCAGCCAACATTATCACAAGAACAATAAAAGAAAGCATGGCCCATGCATAATTAAACACCATAATTTCAATGGATCACCATCATATTCAAGTTGTTAATTAGGTTTATTGAACACGCCTAGTTTTTCTTTTAATAAAAAAATATTATAAGCTTAACATGTACTCTGCACTAACTCAAGATCGGTCTAGACAACATGTTTCATAAACTTCAAGCATGAATATGGCTGGGTTAGTTGAGCTTGACATAGAACAAGAACAACAACTATGCCATCTTCAACAAGACATGAAAACAAAAGCATAATGTTTCTTTTTTTTTTTTTTTTTTTTTTTTGCAAGATGGAAAGAGTATATATATATATATATATGTGTGTGTGTGTGTGTGTGTGTGTGTGCAATTAGGTATCACAATATTATTTCTTGTCTTCACAATTTAGCTAGGGTTGAATTTGCATACGAAAACTATGAATTTAATTATGATCTGACAAATATTTCTTTGTGAACCAAACTTCTTATTACTGCAAAAACTTGACAAAATAGGTTATTTGCGTATGTCCGCAGTCTACAATTGTTTAGATTTGTCAGCCACCACACCACACCATATAGCTCCACCTACTCAACCAACCTCTCTACTTATATGGTATAACCCATCCGATCATTCTACTTAAAAAGGTAATGCTTCAAAATGATTTCACAATGCAATCCATTTTATTCATTGGGTCATGATAGCGCCACTAACTTATTCCCATTTATGAGTATCAGAAGATTCAGAACAACCTAATATCAAAACAATCAAAGAAATTATGGGCCATGCAAAATTAAAGACTAGATGATCACCATGGGCCGGCCACCGTATCCTTCTTTTCTCTAACAACCATTTAATTAATTTCATTCCTAGACCACGTACAAAGGGTGCATTCATTTTCACTATAAATTAGGGTGGCCTTTGAAGTAATTTTCTCCATGCAAAACGTAGTTAATTAATCATTAAGACTGCAGAGATAGAGATCATGAGTATGGAGAAGAGTACTACTAAGGCATCGCTCTTTTTTGCCCTCTTGCTTATGGCATTCTTGATTGGTACGGAAGGAGGAAGGGATGTTCCAAAGAAAGATATGGTCTACTCTCCTCAGACTTTCTTGGGCTTAGGCCTTGGTTGGCCATTTCTTGGGGGATGGCCTTGGCCTCTTTTTGGATTCCCCGGTGCTTTTGGTGGTGTAGGCAAAGGCAGCCCTCCTGCTCTCGGCCCTGGTCTCGGAGGCCTTATTCCTGGTATCGGAGGAGGCGGCCCTAAAGGTGCTGGGAGCATCCCTAATATTGCTGATATTAATGGAACTGAAGCCACATCTCCATGACCAAATGCTACTGCTATATATATATATGAATGTTTCTATGGTGTCTTTACAAAATAAAGTAGAATAAATAACGAGCCTTGAATGGTCATGCAGTGGCCTCTTTGGAGGTGTTCAGCCAATATCTCTACATATGGCTAGTGCTAAGTAATGGTCTATATATGAGTAATCAAATAAATGTGTTACAGCGCTATATATACATGTTGCCTCTCTCTCTCTCTCTCTCTCTCTCTCTCTCTCTCTCTATGATTGATGACGATCCGTACGTAGGCGAGTGCTTAATTGCAAAATATATATATATGCACACGATTAACTCCCTGAAGAATGCGAAGAAGATAATTTACATGTGTGTAAGAGCGACTGCCCATTAATCCTCACCCTTAAGGAAAAAGAAAGTATAGTTACATAAAGGTTAAACTCCTACAATTTTCTTATTCACTAAAAATTAAAGACTTAAGAAATATTCAAGCTTGGTTGGTATATTTCCTTTTCCAAGTTTAATGGGCATTAGTGTTAAAGATATATAGAAGACACAAGTATCTCAAATACAAGTAAGCAACCCAACAGTCACAATTGTCCCATAATTCACGCACAACAACTGCTACTCAGTCCCATGATTCACGTTGAATATTCATGCCCAACATGCATGATTTATGGGATGCATTCCCCTTCATACGTACGTCTATATATTGTCCTCTCTTGTAACCAAAATAGATTGAACAAAAATAAGATAAAATGCAGTCTTTACTTTCACCTTCGTTGTTCTTCGCACCATCTCACCTTCCTTCTTAAAATCACAAGAACATTTTTAGTTGTTTGAAGATTCATACTTTGCTCCAAAGTCACGCATGCATCATGCAATATGCTTCAGCTAATTTTCATTTTTGGAAAAGATGATGGGGTTAGCCATCAGAATATTATAAATTAGCCCTTGAAAAATTTACGCATAAATAAACCATTTGTTTTAATGGCCTTTCCACGTGACGCACCTCTAAACATATATTACAAGCCATCATTAATGTCTATGAAATTTATCTAGCTAGCAACTTCCTGAGGTTAATTAATAGGCCACTCCAAGTGACGGGAGATTTAGGTGAGCTTTACATATGCTGAAATTTTACATGCTCCTTCATGTATAGGCTCAAAATCTATTTTTATAGATAAGACGTAACAAGTAAAATATTTAATTTTAAATGGGAATGAATTGCGGAGTCGGTGTTCAGATGCATGA
The DNA here is from genome assembly GCF_965113065.1 of Corylus avellana. NCBI lineage: Eukaryota > Viridiplantae > Streptophyta > Magnoliopsida > Fagales > Betulaceae > Corylus > Corylus avellana. The sequence continues at coordinate 296,550 of NC_142495.1, forward strand.
CATCTGACTTTAATATATCATGTTAAATCACAATTTTTTTTTCTAAAAGCTTAAGCATATAGGTAATGGTAAACTTAAGCATTTAATTAATATTTTAACATATCACCTCACGTGTGGCTCAAACTACATCTTAATAGGTGATACCCAACACATTAAATATTTAGTTTTAAATGAGGGAGTGAATTCATGTGGAGTCAAGGTTCAAAATCATAACATCTAGTTCTGATACAATGTTAAATAACTAATTATATCAAAAATTTAAGCTGATAGAATAAAATAAATTTAATTATTTAACCAATACGTTAACATCTTCAACTGTTCCTCAACTTTTCCACTAATGGTAAAAAAATTTCACTTACAAGCAATTAGAAAATTCCACTTTAAAAGCAAACTATATACAAAAGTCATTTTCATCCATTTAACCCAAGGGGTCATGATGCCACCAAAAAATTTACTAATTTCATATATTCCCATCGGACAACGTTATCACAATTAGAACAATAAAAGAAATCATGGCCCTTGTAAAATTAAACACCACAATTTCAATGGACCATCATATTCAAGTTGTTAGGTTATAATTATTTGAGTACGTGTACTCAAGACCTAGCTATATATATATATCCGTGGTCTACAATTTTTTAGGTTAATTTTTCAGTCACCACACCATATAATATATTTATATATATGGCTCCACCTACTTAACCAACCTCTCTACTTAAGGTATAAATATAACTCATCAGATCATTCCACTTAAAAGGTAATGCTTCAAAATGATGAATTCTCAACCCGATCCATTTTATTCATTGGGTCATGATGGCACTGCTAAATTATTCCCATTTGTGAGTATCAGAAGATTCAGAACAACCTAATATCAAAACAATCAAAGAAATTATGAGCCATGTAAAATTAAACACTAGATGCTCACCATGGGCCGGCCACCTTATCCTTCTTTTCTCTAACAACCATTTAATTAATTTCATTCCTAGACCACGTAACAAAGGGTGCACTCATTTTCACTATAAATTAGGGTGGGGTTGAAGCAATTCTCTCCATGCAAAAACACAGCTAATTAATCATTAAGACTGCAGATCGAGACAGAGATGAGTATGGAGAAGACCACTAAGGCATCGATCTTTTTCGCCCTCTTGCTTACGACATTCTTGATTGGTACGGAAGGAGGAAGGGATGTTCCAAAGAAAGATATGGTCTACTCTCCTCAGACTTTCTTGGGCTTAGGCCTTGGTTGGCCATTTCTTGGAGGATGCCCTTTTTCCGGATTTCCAGGTGGTTTTGATCTCGGAGGCCTTATTCCTGGTCTCGGAGGCCTTATTCCTGGTCTTGGAGGCATTATTCCAGGTCTTGGAGGCCTTATTCCTGGTATCGGAGGCCTAGGCCCTAAAGCTAATATTCATGGAGTTGAAAGCACACCTCCATGACCAAATGCACCTGCTATATATATATGCATGTTAATTTCTATATATGGTGCCTAATGTAATGGTGCCTTTGCAAATTGATGTAGAAAAAATAATGAGCCTTGAACGGGCAATGGCCTCGATCTTTGGGGTTGTTCAGCCATCTCTACATGTGGCTAGTGCTAAGTAATGGCATATGAGTAATCAAATAATTAATATATGTGTTATAGCTAAACGTTGCCTCTCTCTCTCCCTCTATGATTGATGACGATCCAATTAACTCCTGAAGAATGCGATTCTTACAGTCTTATTAAAACTAGAAGCCAGAATATTACATGCATGTGTATAAGAGTGATTGCCCAATAATCCTCAGCTTTGAGGAAAATAAAGTATAGTTTCAAGCTTGGTTGGTATATTTTGTTTTCCCGGCCAGTTTAATGAGCAAAGTGTTACAGTGATGATAGAGGACGTACACAAGTATCATAAATACAAGTAAGCAACCCAACAGCTACAATTGTCCCATAATTCTCAGTCCCAGGATTCACGCTGATATGTCCATCTATGGTGCAATCAGCCATTCATTGATTGTGTTCCTCATAATTAACGTTAAAATAATCAGGGCTAATAATGTATGTCCACAACCTGTTTTTGTGCCATTTAATATTATAAGTTGTGATTTTAAAGCAATGACTTGTGATACAAAACCGTAGCCTCAGCTGACCTGAGAAATGATGCGTGCAAGTTTTCGAGCATACGAGTTATAATAAAATAATAATAATTCATATTGGATTGTTTCAATATCGGATGAAAGCAATTTTGGTGACGTTAGAAAGCTTATTGATAGGGCTATGAATATGAAGATTTTATATTCATAACATAAATTCATTGTATCATCCGAATGAGATCGCTGGGTGTTTTTTATATAATCTAATAAGGACAGCCTTGACCGCAGTTTAAAAGGTTGATTTTTATTATTATTATTATTATTATTATTATTATTTATCTCAATCTCTTGATTTAATTTTTGGTTTTGGAAAGAGTTGTGAATTGTGCATTGTTGAGGGTTTTTTTTTTTTTTTGTTAATGACGGAGAACCTCATAAGACATGGTCACTTGATGTATTTACCCTTGAAGGGCAAACTTCTCCCTCTCCCCTCCCATGAAACACACACAAATCGGGTTGCGAGCATAGTCCTAAAAAATTGTTTACACCCCCAAGAGATTCAGATCTTAGACATGGTAGAGATCAATGCCACCAAGTCCAAAGCCTTCACTACTTGAATCAACCCAAGAACAATTTTATTTGATTTTTACGATTCACTACATCTTACTCTGCATCAATTGGTAACAAAGCCAAAGTGCGCTGCATAGAAAAGCATACATTTGTGTGCCGTTATGTAGATGCAAATACGTACGTAGGTGGGTTTCTTGGCCTCCTACCTCGATCGGCCGTCTGCTAAAGTTCTATAATGGTCCAGTTTTTGACTTGCAAGCAATCGAAGTTGTTCTGCGTAAATGATAATGCTTCAAAAGCATTTCCCTTTCTTGACCCAAATCCATTTATTCATCTTTTTTATTGTTGCTTTGAGTCATGAAGCCATTAATGAAGTTACCATATATTCCTATATATCAATCAGAGTAACTCAATATATACGACAATAATACAAGAGATCATACAGGCCAAGCAAACTTAATTAAATACCATTCCTTGAGGATTGAATTCATGAGGCCGGCCAGATCATGAAACTTAAATTTAAATTGAGTTTTGAATAACAACGAAGCCAGCTTCCCCACATATATGCTTCTGTTCAAGTACTGCGATGACAACTGCTGACTCTTAGAATTTTTGCACAGAGAAAACCAATTAAACTACTTATTTAGCACCTTCAAATCAATTAGTTTATTATATATTAATCAGAGGATTACCGTAAAAAAAACAGTATATGTTATTATATTTTTCTGCAACTGAGCTTCCATTGAGATTGAACATCTAGCTATATAAATGATACAGCTATGATTAAGCCTATATCTTTTGATTTATCATTAGTTTTTGTTTAATGTATATATGCATTATTTTAAGCCGTACGTGAGAGCATGTCTATCCTTCTACTTTCAGCTTGTCTATTCCTTCACACCATGATATTCAACGTAAAAGGCAAACTTTAAACCACCATATTAATTAGTCCACGGGACCACGGGCCACCTAATTAATTGTATCAACAACAATCGAAACGAGGAAGCGCCCCATGCAGAGACCATTTAATTTGGTTGCCAAACCGAGTATGAAAAGGGTGCCGTCATTTTCACCACTTGCACTATAAATTGAAACAATTCTCCTCCATCCAAAACACAAATTAAGTGACAAAATCAAAGAGATTTCCATGAAGAGCACAAGCACTACCACTACTAAAGCGTGGCTGATTTTGATTCTCTTTCTCATGGCATTTCTTGTTACAACTAAAGGAGGACAAGAAAAGCCTATCAAAGATGGGACTCATGACCACTCTGATAACCATCCTATCTTTGGTTCGCCATTTTTTCCATGCCCTTTTTTTACTACTTGTTGTGTTTTCTTTCCTGGTCTTGGTCCCGGTCCTTATGGAGGCCCTCCTCCTGGTCCTGGTCCTTATGGAGGTCCTCCTCCTTGTTCCGAAGGCATCCCAAGCCCTGGTTGGCCAAAACCCGATGGACCTAAACCTCATGAGCCCAAGGATAACTGCGCTGGCGGGCACGAAGACACTCCTAAAGGTGATGGTGAACCGGGTGAACAATACCCATAACCAAAATGGGAGCATGCATGTGTTTGTGCTCTCTGGCTACTATATAAGTAAATAAAATGAAGAGCAACAATATATATATATATACCTAAAAGTAAAATAATGAGCCTTGGAGAATAAGGCTTGACCTGTTGTGGGCATGTATCATTTACGTGGCTTGTGCTGTGTAATGGTTCAGTACTAAAATAAATGTGCATTTTCTATGTTTTAAACTTTTAACTCTCTCTCTCCCCCTCTCTCCCTCCAACTATGCTATGCTATTGATTTGTATCATAATGGAAGGGAAGATTATACAAAATAGGTACCTGCTTCAGGATCTGAAAATTGGAAAAAAAAAAAAAAAAAAAATGAAGAAGATTACAAGATTATACATCCAAAATGGGCCCAAATGCTACTGATCAGATCCAACCCACCTTAGGTTGATGTCCTCTCTTCTAGGAATTTCCCTCCCCCTGGGCCCTGACTCATGATCTCTTAGCCTCAGCAAAACCCAACCCACCCCTCCTATCCAAAACCTCTCTCCCCCTCCGTCAACCATCGGAAATACCCCTCTTTTAGTCTTTTACGACCTTTGTTAGGCTACAAGGCTCATCCAAAAGTGTTGAGCCTACCCTATGGAATTTGCCTTGATTTACCCTTGTCCCATTGGAAACAAGTTGCAGCAATCCAATTCAGAAGCCCAACATCACCACGATGGGTCAAGATATTCTTTCGACCGAACCTCAAGCCCACTCCCAATTCCATGCTTCCCACTTACGGTTTGACGATGAGAACCTACATTCCCTACCATTTATTCGGTTTGTTCTTATCTTGCCCCCCGTTTTTAAGGGGACAAAAATAAAAAAGAAAGAAAGCAGCTTTGAAATGAACCAACAATGAAAATGAAAACCAAGTCCTAGCGTTGAGAAGAGCAGGAGGGGTGGCGAATCATTTTCATACACAGCTTTATGCCACTGATTCAAATAGTGATTTTCAAAATAATTTTTGAAGAAATGATAAAACAGAAATAACAGGTTAAATAGAAAACAAGATAGACTGTTACAGGACATGAACCGTTATTAGTGAGTGGCAACTAAATCAGGGTAAGGCCATTAAAACTGCTCTAACCCCAGGAGCGTTTATATAATTCGGCCTAACTCCACTGCCCCAGTCCGAACGCCAACTCCCATTAATACCTAATTAAGCCAGACAGCGTATTATACGTTACAGACACTTGAGCATCTAACAACAACAACAGAGATAAATAAACATGTTTTAGGGGTTCAATCTGACGACTACTTCACCCATATAACTTTGTTCTTGACCAAAACCCAACACAGTCATTAGGTATATATTAGTAGCTTCAACTGCAAAATATTATCACCACAAGTATGAACAAGTTGTCTACTGCCATGCCCAAACAATTGTTCCATTTCCCTTTCACTTGAAGCAGTTCGTACAAAACCCTGCTGTAGCCATAAGAGAAATAAATTAGTGTTATTGATAGAAAAATGCAGATCCCTCCTACACTACAAGTAAATACGGGCGGAAAACACTACAACTGTCTAGAATCTAAAGAGGAAACAAGAAGTCAACCTTTTTGTATTATCATTCTCATCACTCGCTCAATAAAGTTCAAAAAATAAACCTTTGAAAAGTTTCAATTCTCATCACTATCGTACATGAACATGACATTGAAATTCTCATCACTTAAACATCAGGTGTTGGGTCAATCATACAAATAAAAATTAGATTTCCAAGTAATTTAGTGCCCTGAACAACT